>NW_009206421.1:0-38933 GCF_000690835.1 Fulmarus glacialis | reverse complement strand
CGCTTGAAACCTGCGCCTCCGCTAGCTCCCTGGGCGAGCTGGTCCCTGCCGGCGGTCTATCCTCTCACACGCTTTCCCCTCGCTTTTGCGCCCACTTTCTCCTGTTAGTTTTGTCTCTGCAGAACGCTGTAATAGACAGGCAGATAATGTTTTATCACCCCACTTGGTGAGCGGTGTCCATACGCTCTCCTGAGGGCTGTACGAGATGTCCTGGGAATAGAGTGACTTGCAGGGGAAAAGAAAATGTCAAAAATTGCCTGTGATGGCAAGCCTGGGGGCCAGGAGAGGACGGCACGGCCACACGAGACCCCAGCTCAGAGGGTCCCCAGCTCAGAGGGGTGAGGGTCTGCCATGGGTCAGCCCTGGTCCATCGCCTGCTGATGCAAAGGTCCCACAATCTTGGGTGCCGGTTGTGGGACACCCCTGGGTGCAGGGTGCTGTGCGTGGCTGCAGCGGTGCGGTTTTGGCCCGACATCTCCACCGGGTTTGGCTGCAACCACTGGAGGTCACTGCTGATCTGCAGCTCCACATGCCAAGCCACTTTGGAGAGGCGGGTAGGAGCCCTGCTCCCAGGTGCTGGCCCTGGGCTGCTCTACCTCTAACCCCCTGCAAAATCCCTGGCAGCTGGGTGGTTGCTGGCACGTAGGACCTCCACTAGAAATAAGATCTGGCACCCCCGACCCTCCCCAGTTATCCCTGTTTCCTGCTCCTGGATGCAAGGACCCTTTGGGGACCCATCCCTTCCGACTGCCCAGCTCAGTGTCGGACCTCCTGGGAGGGATGCTGGCTCAGGGAACATCCTACAGCTCCCGAGCAAACAGCCTTGCCAAATGTGAAATGCAAAAAAGCCTGTAACCGGCACTTTGGGATGCAAAGGCAGAATTTCAGCAGCTAATTTTTCCCTCGTTGTTCTTGTCAAATAGTCTGTAATGAAGTTAGCTGGTAGGAATAATGTACCTTTGAAGGAGGATGCTCTTATTTGTTTCTCTTCTTCGTGGCCAAGACCCTTTCTGCCCCCTTTGACCGAGGCAGCTCCGTGTCCCACGCGCTGTTGCACCCCAGCTCTGTGGGTGCAATACAGTCAGCGCTGGGGGTTTGGGACTGAAAAGTCCCTTCTAGGAGGGTTTGGAGCCATTGCCAAAGAAATGGGTGATTTTACAGACATGCCCATGTCCTTTCATTGTCTTTTGCTGTTTAAGCATCCAACCAGAACTGGAAAAAAATCTCCAGAAGGGGCATGAGTCCTTTAGGGTTCACTGGCTCAGCAGGAGATCAATACTTCCAGCAGCAATGCAAACTGGTAGAATCCCCATTGAAATGTCCTCACCGTTTCCAAGGGGGCTGGAAACACATTTCCAGCTCCGATCCCATCTCTAGCACCTCTCTGGCAGGACAAGTATCATCCTTCAGGACTAGAAGTTCAACCAATTTAGAGTAATGCTGTTGCTCAGCATTTAAGTAAAACCCTTCAGGACTAGAAGTTCAACCAATTTAGGGTAACGCTGTTGCTCAGCATTTAAGTAAAATCTGGACTAAAATCTTTTGGGGTTTCCACACCCCCTGAATACTGATGTCTTCTCATTTGCAGGTAGTGAGCAAACCTCATTTATTTGTTTAGGGCAAAACCGATCTGCTACCCTGCCGTAAGAGCTCACGCGTCAGCAATATTATCCTCTCCCCACCCCAAGGGGTAAGGGTAGCATTTTCTGATTTAGCCTGTGCAACGCAAACCTCAGCTGAATGACAAATCTGCCTCTCTACATCTCCTTTAGAGAAGGAGAAGGGGGAAAGAGAGCAGTGGAAAAGGTCCTAAATGGCAGGTGGGTGCCTTCTGGCTTCGGCTGAGGAGCTGAGAAAGGTTTCGGGTCCTAATAGTCCTCCCCAAACACCTGGCAGAGCAGCGTGGGTTTGGGTGGGGATTAAGGCTTGCGCGGGTCCGTAGGCGGTCAGAGGGGTGGTGGGTGCCAGCAGAGATCATAGCAGCTCAGCAGCTTGTAAAAGAGTCTGAGTCAGCCCAAACCCTGCCCGTGAGACAAGAGGAATGGGAAATAACGGGATGCTCCCTGGGGAAAGGGTGAAGATGGGGAGCTAGTCGACTCGGAGCTGCTATCAGCAGCTCTGCAGAAAGCTGAGCAATGCAATAAGGGCGATACGGGCTCCCTCCTCCCACGGTCACACAGGGATCCTCCTGTTCAGACCCGAGGGCAAGTCCCAGGGCAACTACTCTCCGTCTCCTTGGGGCCCGCTCTGAGCAAGACTGCTCTGTAATCAGCAGAGCCTTGATGCGGGGGAAGCCCTAATTTTAAGCAAAGTCTTGGACGGCCTCCAATAGCTTTGCAGAAGTGGGCTGGAGAGGATAAGGCAGCGTCTTCAGCCCCATGGGAACCCTCTTGCAGGGCTGCCGTCATCCCTAACGGTGCTCTGGGGGTTTTTGGGAGCAGAGGTAGCCCTCATGTCCCCATCTTGCAGCCCTGATGGGGCATTTAGCTACACGTCTCTGGGGCACCCTAAATACGGACCGAGAAAGCAGGTCCCTTGGGAACGTGACTTTATTTAAAGGTGGCTTTGGCCATGCTGTTCTTGCTGGAAGTGCCTGTGCTATGGGAGCTGCTCTCTGCCTCTCTCCTCTTCCTGGCTGTGTGTACAGAACAGTTAAGAGTCAAACAGAGAAAATATAAAAATACATGGCATTTATTTCTGTAGATAACCAAAGCGCTTGTAATTAGTGTCTCCAGATGGAAAACCAGACACGTTTTCTTCTACCAAAACAGGAGACTCAGTGCTACATTGTCAGGCTCATAATTTAAAAATATGGTCAATGTCCCTCTTTTGCCTAAAAAGCACATTTTATAATAAAAAAAAAAATTTCAAAGACACATTCTTATCAGAAAGGAATGAAGAAATACTGCTTTTGCCTTGCAAGCCTCCCTCCAGCGCTGGAGAGGTGTTCGGCAGTTGTGGCTGATAACAGTCCAACTTGAGAGGAGAATGTAAAACAGAAGAACAATATTTACTCGAAGCTAATTGTAATTTTCACAAATGGTGACCAAAAGAGCCCAAATATCAGCAGAAAAGGGAATCTGCTGTATCTCTTTGTTGCTGGAACGCTGCCTTCCTGCATGTAGGGTTGAGGCAATCTTATCTCCATCTGCTGCCTCCATTAAAAGAGAAGGGGAACTGCTGTTCAGGCGATAAAAGAGGCCAGAGGCTTCTTCATTAATATGTAAACTGTGGATCAAAAAGGAAGATGAGAGGCTCTAGGCAGAAGCCACCTCTCAATAGATGGGTTCTGAATCTGCGTGCGCCAGCAAAAGCCACATCTAGGATGTGCTGGCTTCTATAAAGAGGAGGAAGGGGACGGGATGGAGGTGTGACCCTGCTATTTAACCTTTCCAGTTTGGGTTGAATAACGTCCACCCTGAAGGAGGATTACCTGAAATAACAGCTTTGTAACATTTGTCCAAGCTCTCTGCGACAGATTCTCAAATCCAGAAAGGACCACGTCAGTCAAACACGATCTCTTGCCCTCCATGGCAACCAGCATCTGAATTTGCCCTATAGCATGGACTGAACCACCAATAATTCATGGGGAAAAAAAGAAAATACCCGAAGGATGGAAACTTTCCAAACACCTCGGCAGCTTGTGCCCATGGTTTGAAATCATCTGGTTCCCTGGCTGACTTCAGATCCAGCTCTACGTGCCACCCCTGTAAGGGTAGTAATTTCTTCACTTCCAGTGTCATTGCCCCATGCTGGGAGTCCTGATAATCTCAAAACACCTTTTTAATCCACTCTTTGCAAACACTAAAATGCTTGTGCTCTTGTGTTTTTTTTTTTAATTACAAGGTGTTTTTTATGGCCTCGGATGATTCTTGCAGCCCTGCCTGTCTTAGAGGGGAAAACATGCAGAAAAAATCAAGTGTAGGCACTAAAGCAGGAAGCAGTGGCTGAGGATCAGCATCACGAGGGGGATATCCAGCGCTGCGATGAGATGCTTTAATGCCTTGGAGACACCAATGTCTCTTCCGTCTTTCATTCAGCCAGTCCCTGCCTAAGTTTCCCCATCTCCTTCCAGCCTCCCCCAGCAGCCGGTGGGTCTCCAGCATTTTTTTTTTTCCCCACATTTTTCAGCTCCATCTTCAAGACAATTCTCCCTGTTTTAACATGAGGATTGAGACTGCTGGCCCATGCTCTTTAGAAGGGTCTCCCGCAATTTGCTACGCTCTCCCCTGCTCTGGTTTAACTTTGCCTTCATTTCCCCAATTTTTGGGAAAGCTCTGTGGGTTGCATTCCTCTGCCTTGCTCCTTTTTTTTTTTGCTCCAAGTGTGAACCTGAAGCACAAGGAGTTCCCTCAAGGCCTCATCCTCGCTGCCTGATGTGGACCAGCCACATCCCTGGCAACAGAGTGCAAATCCCCCCCAGGAGTAAGAGGATGGCACCAAGCTGTGAGGGAGCTGAGTTGCCTTTGTATGCAAATAAATGCAAACGCCTTCAATTAATCTGGAAAGCACATACAATAATTGGCAACGGGTTATGCAGCATTTTGTCTTGTATCTCTGCCCTTATCCTTGAGGATTATTCTGGGGTGGATGTCTCTGTGGTTGCATTAAAAAAAAAAAAATTTAAAAAACCCGCACCTCCTCCAGAAAGAAAATTTTGCATGTTCCTGGACTCTTTTGGCAGCTGCAAAACTGTGCATTAAAGGAGGGTCATTCACTCCCTTCATGGGGAACCTCCTCCCTGCTGGCTGCAGATGTGCTCCCTCCCGATTGCTTTGACAAATGGAGAGACAACACAGCATTTTGGGGTATAGGCTTGCAGAAGGGTTTCTTGGGCTGTGAGAAACTCATTCATTTGCAAAAGAAGGCTGTTTTTCACAAGGACCAGTTTGGCTTCCAGCAAGCCCTTCCCCGTGAAGGAGAAGAGTTCAGAAGGGGGAAGTCTCAGCCCTTGGGGTGGGGAGGGCAGGCTTGGCTCCTCCAGCCCCAAGCAAGAGGTGCCTCTGGCTGTCCTGCAGCAGTTCCTCTTGTGGTCTCTTCTGATGCCCTTAGTGCAGCATTTTTCTTATTAAAAGGTGGTTGTGGAGGAGTTGGGCAGAGCCCTTGACAGCTCACATCAGCTTTGCAGAGAACTGGGGTGTGTGGCAGGCAGTTATCCAGTCCCAAAGTGCTCTGACTCCCCTATTCTTCTTCCGCGGTCAGCAGGAGGTTGCAGACCTTGGAGTTGGCCCGGTGCAAGGCAAACTCCCGCCCGGGCACGGTGCCCTGCCTGCCTTTTCGAACAGTGCTGCTCTGGCTCCCGGCAGACGTGGAAACTGTGAAGATTTCTCTGTGGGACAAGGTGACAGCAAGATGGTAAGGAGGCTGTGGTGGTGGTGGACCTCATCCTCCTCCCAGACCAGCATATTGCACCACTTGCAGGGCTTCTCCTGATGGTCTAGGCATGGCACTTCTACCCCCGTCACCATGAACTTGTGGTGTCCTTTGCACCCTCCCTACTGGCTTTGACCCACCCTGCTCAATAAGTGCACAAACATTAATTCCCTCCTTTCCCCAAGAAGTCCTCCTCTATCTCAAGCACTTCATGATGTTTCTACAGTATCTGGCCATAACCAGAGCTTACCTGTATGGGACCTGCTCCTCTCTCAGCTGCAGGCACATGAGCACCGGGCTGCTGGAAAACCTCAGGATGGTGTCAAACTGGATTGAGGTCTCCACCTCTGTCTGGCTTCTCAGGGTGGCTTGGAGGAAAGGGGCATCTAGTTCTGCCTGGAAATCAATGGCGAGACTTCCCCTGCGAGAGGGAAACACGTGGGTCCGGTCACCAAGCAACAGCCCTGTGCTGGGCACCATGGACTGGCACCAAACAACCCCATAAGCATCTTAAGTTTAGGTCTGGCCATGGGAAAGGAGTGTGTAACCAATGCCCTATCCAACGTGTCCACCAGGCAGGGCTGGACCCAGCAGGAGAAGAGCAGGGGGCTATGGAAAGTCAGCCTAAGGTGGAGCATCCCTCGTGCTGGGTGCTAAGCCCCCCAAGTACCCCGCATCCCCAGAGCCAAGCGGTTTCCCACCCGCTGACCTCGTGTTGATGCTGGTTTTCAGTTCCTGCTCCCAAATGCTCACGTCCATGTCGGCTGAAATGTCAAGCCCCAGCCCGCCCTGGAGTTTGATGGCCACTTGGAGGCCGGACTGTAGAGGAATGACCTGGGAGAGGGAGAAGGCAGAACTTGCTGTGATCGGACACCTCTCTTGGCCGAGGCGGCTGATACTGGCAGTGATGCATGGCTGCTGGGCTTTCATGGGAGGAACTCAAGCCATGTGTGTCCCATGGCAGAGCCGAGCCATCCCGCTGTTTTACCAACCCCAAGAGACCTCTGGCACTGTCACCTTGCTCTTAGATGTGTATCCACAGTGAGTAACATACCCTAAAATCCACTGGCCTATCCTATGGGATTCACTAGGATTTGGCGTGGAGGCAGGCCACCTCCCCCTCCCATCCAGTACCTGGTGATGGTCCATCAGCAGGAGGTTCCCTTTGACCACGCTTGTGGGTTCTCCGCTGCTTAACAGGACCTTGGCCATTAAGTCTGTATATCCCTGGAAGAAGACTATCGGCCGCAACTGAACATCGAAGAAGATGGCAGACATCCCGGCCGTGAGCTCTGGCTCCTCTTCCCCTTCTAAGACATTTTCTCCCAGCATGGACTCCATCCCTTGTGCTTCAATAGTGACCTAAAACACAGAAGCAGAGACATGCGCGCTGCACGGAGCAAAGCTGGAGAGTCCGTTTCATGCCCCGCAACGCTATTTGAGTGGCTATACTTGTCCAACCCTTGGATAAGCACCCTTTGAAGCAGGAGGGTAGCGATGGAGTGGGCTGGATGGGGCATCCAACCTATTCCTGAGCACCGTGCAGCAGTGGTGTCACATCCCCTGCTTTTTTGGGGGGGGGGGCAGGGGACTCCCTTCTCCAGAGCAGGTCAGTCTGGCTTCACATCGGTGATTGGGGGGATGCATTTATGTATTTCTCATATGGGGCACACCAAGCGCAGAGGTGAGGTCAAGCACCATAAGGAGGTTAAGAGGGGACACAGATGGGGCAGTGTCACCACTGGGTTAGTGCTGCCACCCCCTCCACGTACGTGCCCCGCAGCCGCTCTCCCGGCAGCACACCTGAGCAGCGCGAAGCCGGCGGCCACGGCTGAGCAACGAGAAGTCAGAGACGCTCTTTCTCAGGAGTCCACCCTCCAAAAACAGCAGGTCCAGCCCAAAGGTGGAAAGCAGGTCCTGGGTGACTGAAAGGCAGAGAGACGCCCGTAAGCATCCCCGGGCAGTGCCTGGCACATCTCTTTTTGCAAATGAGTCCCTGAATGGTGGTGAATCATAAATGCTCTGAAAGCAGCAGCTGGGGATGAAGGCTCACAAGAAAATAAAGAGCCCGTAGGTAGGATGTGCAAGGCTGGGATCCCTGCAAGCATGTCCCCTGTGCCCAGTGACACCAAGTCAGCGCTCAGCAGGACAGGGTGGTTTTTTAAAAGAGCTCTTCCAGATTGATTGCAGGAATTAGGAGGTCACTGGGTACGTCTAAAAGCAGGATCCTGAGAGCTCCTTGGTAATTTGCAAGCCTTCTCAATAGATTGTACGGCTAGTCCTGCAGAGCTGCCCCATCTGTGGTCAGGGCGGCTGACCTGCACAGATCTCATATGTTAGCCATTAAATATCTGATAAAGCTAAATGATTCAGAGGGGAAAGCTTCTCTGCAGAATCTCCTTCCATTCTTGCAATAATCAAAGGATTTAGCATTGTAATTTTTTCTTCCAGGTGTTGGCTATTTTGCCTCCACCTACCCCTTACAAGGCTAGACTGAGATAATTTGAAAGGGGACAGAAACGAGAGCCGAGGGGCGAAGATTTAAACAGGTATTTAGCAAGTGTCAATTGTTGCACTGTCTCTGAAGTTTGATGATTTTTATCTCAGTACAAGGATTCTCCTCTTTGAGTTGCATTTTAAAAATACCTAAGGAACTGAGGAATAGAGCTAAATATCTCGACTTATCAGGAAAAGCATAGAAACCATTAGTTTCACCTCCAGCTGAAGTTCCTCTTTCAAATTAGCAGGATTTGGGAAAAGTATGTAGCACAGCCCAACCCTCCTGCTGTAGAAAGCCAGATGGCTGCAGGGGTGTCAGAGGCACATACATCTCAGGTGATGGCAACCAGCCAGCCTCAGCTGGTGCTGGGGGACATGCTCAGAAACCTCACACTGAGATTTTGGGGCGTTTCTATAAAGCCAAGGCCTTTTCTGAAAGCTGCCTTTCCCCACCAGCCCCTCCTTTAGCCATTTGAGGGGACCATGGGATGAGTGTCCTCCCTGGTGTCACCTGTCAGAGGTCCTGAGAAAGAAGAGGAGATGCCAGCTTTCGAGAAGAAGTTGTAATTATTTATCCGTGGGTCTCTCATGATGTCTTTCATTATTTTCCTGGAAGCAAGAGGGAAAGGGTATGTCAGCACCGGGAAGGAAGGAAGGGAAAACGTCAGTGGCCATTACAGAAGGCTGTACAAAGAAGGAAATATAAATTTCAAAACTATTTCTCTCAGTTGCCCAGAGAAATGTGAGCAAAAAAAGGAAATGAACAGACGTGGGCTACCCTGGAATTTCCCTCTCCTCTGCTTTATTATGATAAACCTGTCAGATGTTTTTGTGCAGCTTTTGCTTAGCTCTGAAAAATGTTAGTGCTTGGGTCGTTTCGTGCAGATAGGGAGATTAATGCAGTTACAAATTGTGCGCTGCCCTGCCAGCCGGAGCGTTGGCCTCCAAGGACTCTGCCGAAGCCACGAGCCTGGGTCCGGCTGCTGTGGGGCAGGACGAGGAGGGACGCAGGGTTTCGGCTGGCTGGGCATCATCTGCATTAGCAGCCCTGCTATTTTCTTTCTCCTGCAGCTGGGAATTACCAGGCAATTCCAAGAAGCGATGCTAGCACGCGCGCTTATCCAGCTTTAAAGGCATGGTGGGTCAAAAGCCACAGCTGGAGTGTGGAGAAGGAAAAATAGCGATGTAGAACTAGGGGGGAAAACGCAACCTTCCCCTCCAGACCCACCTTGCCGGGTGGTGGTCGGCACGCAGGCTGTTCTGGACCTTCAGCAGCAGAAATGTCGCCATCTCTGTCTCCAGCTCATTGGCAGCCAGCAGGATGTTGATGACATCCATGGGCGAGGGCTCGTTATCTAGGAGGATTTCTGCAGCAGCCAGGCGACATGTTTTCTCGTAGCTTTTCCTTTTCTCATGGAAAATCCTCCTCATTGCTCGTTTCACCTGATGCGAGAAGGCAATTAAAATGGTGCTGTTAAGGTGGTGGTGTGCAAATGGTGGCTCCCTTTGCACCCCGATGGCTTGGCTTTGAATGGGAAGAGGAGCACCAAGCCTCGGCAGCTTTGTTTCGTACCTTGCTGGAGATGTGCCGAGCGGGGAATTGCCGCAGGGCAGAGATGGCTGCAGCGGCGACGGCGGCGGGACCCTCCTCGGCGTGGTCCAAGAGGGTGGGGATGGTTTCGGGGAGCGCCGTGTTCCCCAGGGCCAGCAGGTAAATGACCACCTCGGATTCCTCTTTGGCACCTCTTAGCCCCCTGAGGATGGTTTCCACCGCACGCTCCACCTCCTGCTCAGGGTTTGCAGGAGGGCAGAAGAAAAGGAGAGTGAGGTGAGGGACAGGAGACCTTCTGAGCACTCCGGGAGGAGAAGGGGGGTCCTTAAAAGCCAAGTATGAGGGTTTGCAGAGGACCCACCTGCAGCCCACACAGCTTCTGCTGGCAAAGCTTGCCGAGCAGAGAGCCCATGGCAATTATCCCCGTCTCCTGGACCTCGGGGGCCAGCTGCTTCCCATCCAGCTTGTCCTGGGCACCAGGAAAGGGGTATTGGGAAGCAGGGAAAAAGAAACGGGGAAAAGAGAGAGAGGAGGAGTATGTTTTACCTCTTATCTCAAAACGTTTACCAAAAAAGTAAGGAAGAACTAGTTCTTGCCTGCCTTGAAGAAGGCAATGCATGGTTTAATTGGATAAAATGCTGATTTTTCACAGTGGCTTTTAATTAAGCTTTTATTATCTGTAATGCATTGATATAAAGCACTTTCTGCTGAATGCTTTTTCTCCCAGGAGCATCTACTCCCATCGCCACTGTCCCATTAAAAGCACATAAAATAATCCCATAAGCAGGAAGATATATTTCTATAGAAACATATTTTCTTTTTTCAGGAAAACATGCTTGCTGTTCCCTCCTGCCTGAAATGGGGTGAGGATCCATCCCAGACTCAGGACCCCCAGGGAGGGAGAAAAAATGTCCGTACTTACCAACACCAGTCGGAGAAGCTCTCCTGATGGCCGGGGAGAGAAAGCTGCTGCGTAGAGAAACTTCTCCAGCAGGGACTTGGGCTCCTTGCTGAAATCCAGAAAGTCCGAGAGAGCTGCCAAGGATGCCACCGACTGTGCGGCCACCGCCGCCTCCACGACGAAGGGGCTGGAGCAAGAAGAGGGAGGTCATCAGTGGCACGACCCACCGATAGAGCTGGAGAAGAAACAAGGTGCCCTGTGCAGCTCCTCAACCCCCTTTCTCTTCTCCATGCTTTCTTCTTGCTTTAAAACTCATGGGAGCTTCAGTTCATGGGTTAAAAAAAAACTAGCAGGTTGGCTCTTGCTCTGAACTCGCCCACATCTATGTATTTCATTGCAGAGAGGAGCCCAGCCCCGGCGCCCACACTGACAAGGGATGGATGCTACGGTCACGGGTGGATGATCTGTAAATAACAGACCTCCAACGATATTTGCAGAAAGCCTTGCTGGAGCATTCGCCCCGCTCCAAAGCCAGCAAAAAAAAAGAAGCCATGCGGTGTTTGTACAGAACAGGCATTAAGAAAAAACAGAGTATGTTTGCATTAGTCGGGACAACTGCCTGGACCACAGGTATGGTGTATGGACCAGCACCCAAAGATCCTAGTTGCCAGGGCCAGGAATGACCCTCCATGCCAGGACTCTATGTGCACAGAAAGCCAATTTTGGCAAGATAGCTCCTGGGAGTCTCACAGCATCCCCTCGGGCGCTCTCCTCAGCAGCTGCAGAACATCTCTCTTCTTGGCGCTGCGCAGCATCTGGATGAACCTCTGGAACTGCCATGTGGTCATCGCCTTCAAGGTGTCCATTTTGACTCTCTGGCTGTCAAAAGCCTTCAGGTAGGCTCTCAGCTGCAAAGATGAGGCTTGTTAGGTGGAATTTATCCTGAATCATGGGATAACGTTTATACTCAGGAAATATTTAGGAGTGGGAGGGGCCCATGGGGGTCATGCAATTACCTGCAGGCATCTACTGCAGCCTCCCACCCCCACCGCTGAGGACTCGTGCTGAAGCCCAAACGCCCCAATTTGGGGTATGTGCCAGGAAAAGAGCAGGAGAAACTGCGAGCATCACTGGTGCCTGAAAGTCATTGCAATGCTAGATTTCCTAGGTGAAACAGCCTGGAGGACGTGAGGAGGCAGAAATAACCCCTCCTTTGTCCTTGCTGGCCTGACCTGTGGTGGAAATGTTTCCTGACCTCAGACCTGTGATGAGTTTAACCCAACTGGATGTGCCAGGTTACTTCTCCCATCACAGAAACGCAGCTATGTCTGGGGCGACAGAGAGGTCCTTCCACCACGGGTAGCAACGTTAGACACTATTTAGGAGAGGTAACAAGTCAGGCTGCTGCTCTACAGCGCTCCTGGGGCCGTATCCTGTCTCGAGAGCGGCAACCAGCCCCTCCAAATGCACCACTGTGGTTTAACCCCAAATCCTAGAGTCTTCTCTTGCCCGCCCAGGCGCCCGACTTGGGGGAGAGCACGTGGCGAGTTTTGGGGGTGGGTAACGTCACTGACCGATGGGCAGTGGGTGCAGACCCTCCTGAAGGGCAGGCTGGCCATGCCCAGGGGCTGGGGCCGACCCTCCCTGGCAGCCACCACGTTTTTCCCTCCGTGGCAGCCAGCACGTCCTCGAGGCTTCCTCCGGCCACCTCTGCCGGGCCGGGTATCGGAGGAGACGCTAGCTGGAGCTGCTGCCTGTGGAGGGAGAAGAAGCCATCGGGAAGCGCTTCATCATTTACACCCTCCGTGGCTCAGAGGCTGGTTGGGTTCATGCAGGTTTGGAGAAGGAGGAGGTGGGGGGGAAGCTGTCAAATGGTGGCTGGGGTTCCCTCCGTGCCATGCCCAGCTGCTGCACCCTGTCCTCCTTGCTGCCTGCACCAGGCTGTGCCAGGCGAGCTGGCGGGAGAGCAGCGAGCACTTTAACTCCAACAGATGCACCTTCATCCCATGCCAGGCTGCCCAGTTCGGGCAGTGGTATGGGGACATCGCTCACCTTGAACTTATTTTGATGCCAGTGGTGGACCTCAGGGCTGGAGACACCACGTGGCTTTCCTCTGCCTGCACCGACTGGAGGAGGTTGTCTTTCACCATGTACTGGCTTTTGCTGGTGGGCTGCCACTCGACTCCAAAAATCTTGAAAAAGGAAAAGCAAGGAGAAAAAATGCAACCTTTTCCCTCTTCCCCTCTCCCCAGGAGATTTCCCTCCTCTATTAGCAGCAAAAGAGCTTTCCAGTCCACAAAGTCACCTGCAAAATGTAGGAAAGGAAAATCCAGAAGAGCCCAACCTCTTCCCACGTGTGGGAGAAGGCAGCAGCAGGCGAGGACTACGGCGAGGGGATGCTCTCGCCCGTGGCTGATGTGGGAAGACAGACTGGTGACACCATGGTGGTCCTTCCCTGCACCTACAAGGTTGGTGTCACCTTGGCTCAGAAGAAAAGGGCAGCAGAGGGAGCAGGGGATGCTCCCGCCCGGTGTGGGTGATGCCTGGAGACTGCAAACTGGAAATAAATACCTCCCAAAGCACTGCCCTTCCTTCAGGTCCATTCAACAGCGCTAGCTCCATAGCTGCCCCAACGCAGTAGGGAAGAGGTATGGCCCTCAACGCCAAAATCCTCCTCACACTGACAAGCATCAGCAAGGACATTCTCCAAGGGACAGAGAAAGCTAAGCAACAGCAATTTCCCCCGAGCTCATGCCAAAAAATGCTCGGCTTCCTCGCTGCGCTGCGTGGTGACCTTGGGGAATCTCTCTGGCTTTCTTCCTTCTGAAAGAAGCGATGCACTTGCTGGACTTTACCTCTCCTCGTCTCCCCGCCCCAGCGAGGGGAGCGCTGGTCACACCAGGAGATGTTATCGGAGCAGCTGGGCTTGCGCGTGGCAGGTCTTGGGGAAGGGGAAGAGCTGAACCACGTGCAAGCCGTGGTTTTTGACAGCAAATGGCAGAGCAATAATAATAATCCCTACTTTAATAGAGAGTTTTTCATCCATAGGCTTTGCCTTTTACAGAGCTGGGCAGCATCGTTATTTTGCTGTCACAGTTACAGATCCAGGCAAGATCCAGAGAGCTGCCCTAGTCCAGACGGCAGGCTTGGGGGAAAATCTTATTGCCAAAAATGTGCTACGCAGGGTTTGTTCCTTTCTTGGGTAAGTTTGCCGTGATTAATACCCCAGAAAGCTTTTATTATAAGAACGCTCGGAGTTTGACTGCCAGGTGTCGAGACCCCTGCTGAAGCCCATGGGTTCTCTGTGCAGTGGTGTCCATTTTTATATAGAATTCAGTAGAATTTATATATTTAAAAAACTTAATTTTAACCATGGCAGGTATAACTGCATTAAGACCCACAGAGTTTCATCTATTTATGTCAGAGCTGAACACGGGCTACTGCTTTAAACGAAACGAGCGGCGGTCTTTGGTCCTGTCCCCTGTCAACCTAATCCCCAGTCCGATGAGTCTGAGATCTAGAAAACATTTCTGTATCTCCACCTTCCCAAGCAGGATTAGCTGACAGGTCAGAAGTGATAACAAGGATAGGGATGGGATGATCCAGGACATCTTTTCTGCTCCTACACACCACCAAACCATATGGTCCTCCTGAGGTATGTCGGTGCATCCCACTTTGGGTATGGGTCTAAGAGCTGAGCCCCATCCCAGGCTGGTGCAGAAGGCTGAAGCCAGCTGGGAGTGGGACTCACAGCCCACCTGTAGGAAGATTTTGGGGACAACCCTGATCTACTTGATGTAAGTTGAGCCCAGCACCGTGAGAGCAATGGACTTGCTTTATTTACGGAGGTGAATCCGGACTTCGGCTTTGCGCAGCTGAGAAGATCTTTTGTCTTCGTGACGGAATGGTTGGACACGGCGTACGTGACTTGGCAGCTCCCGGAGACGTCCTCCTGAAAAACAAATGTAAGTGACCATGGTTAAGGGTGATTGGCTTTGATCGAGCCTGAATAAAATGATCTGCGTAGAGGACAGGCACAAATAGAAAAATCATCAAAAAGCTAGAAACTGGGCCGTGTTTGGGGGTGTTGGATAGCTCCAAGTCCATGTGGGCAGGAAATTTGCTTTTGCAAATTCAGGCTAACACCAGCAGCAGCACCTTTGTGCCTGCATTTTGGGTTTTTGAAGTTGTTTCACGTTGTTCGCAGGTCACTAGAGCATCGGTTGAGCTCTGGAGGGAGGGATTTCCCTGCCATTTGCCAGCTGTTGGCTGGGCTGGGCAAAGCAAATCCCGCAGAAATTCTTGTAGAGTTTTTTCTTGACTTTTCCTACTGCCCAGGGAAAGGGGATGATTTTGTAAGCGTGCCCATTGCTGAAAATCATCTACAGATTATTTTATTTTAAATCTTCTGTCTTTCCAATAGTCATCCTCGCTCACAGCCCAGGGGCAGCTGGATCAGCAAAGCCCGTGATGTTTTTCCTGAATTTTGGCTCTGTTGAAGCACCTGGGCTGGTTGTGCTTCGGGGCCGGCTCTCTTGTTGCGGCATGGTCCCTGGCTTTCGGGCAGGATCTGGCCCCGGCTCCGCACCTACCTCCACTGCGGTGCCAGCGTGGGGCTGGAGCTGGAGCAGACTGACGACGCCTCGCTTCAGGTTTGAAATCAGGATGCTTTCTGCTTCGTCCCCGTAGAAGGCTTTGACCTGGGAGGGCAAGAGGTGGTGTCTGCCTGCGGGGATGGCTCTGGGGGCCCTGCGGGCTCCCTGCTGCCTTCCCTGCTGAAGGGCGTCTCCCCTGCAACCTAAGCAACACCCTGTAGATACCCGAAGATTTTTCAGAAGGAGGACCGTATCCCTCAATAGCACGGGCTTTGTGGATGCATGCCCACAAATTTTCCCTTTTTTTTCCCTCCCGGGATGGTTTTCCCAAGCCTTAAAGGAGAAGGTCAGAAAGGAACTCACATCCCACAGTTAGGACCGAGGCCCTTTTCACATGGGATGCTGCAGCTCCAGCTGAGCCTGCAGCCCCTCTGGAGGATGGAGCTGCATCTAGGGTCACACCGGACCCTGCGGGAGACCTGCATTTGCCACCCTGTCCGGTTCCTTGTGCTCTGATATGAAATCAGAGGTGGAGCAGGAGTTCATACGGGCTTTGTAGCCAGGAAAATTTGGGATGCAGGGGGCATGAGCAAGCCCAGGAGGTGTCCAGCTGACCTTCCCGCTGCTCCAGGAGATGAACACCGGCTGCTGGAGCTCTGCCCGCGCCTCCTGGCTGAGTGCAATCTCTGCAGGGGGACCTCTGGTGCCATCCTGGCTCCTTTCCTCTTCTGGCTTGTGTTGGGCTTTCAGGTCGTGGATCTATGACAGCAGAAGATGGCAGAAAGCAGTCACCAAGCATGTCTGCTCTAAAGTTGCTATGCGTTTTACCCGCAAGCAATGGCCTCTTGGTCAGAGAGGTCATTTTTCAGATGGCTTGGGCTAGAAAGGGAAGGGGCTAAAGAAAGACACTCCAGGAGGAGTACCTAGCTGCAGTGGCTTCACCACCTCACGCACCTGCACCTGGAGCAACTCTTCCCCGCCTCGGTCCCTCCAGAGCCGGCGCAGCTGGACCAACGCCTCAGCCCGCAGCCAGGCTCCCCGCGGGGCCGGAGTGGATGCGTGGTCCAGCTGGACATCCAGGGTGTAGCGGTACTGATACAGGGTCCCGGGCTGGAAAGAAAGCGGCTGCAAATCCCCTAAGGAAAGACGCAAATGTTGAGGGTACGTGGTCGCAGACCTCAGTCCCTCCACTCGCTGCAGCCAGCATCCTCCATCCTAGAGAGGACCTGGACTGGCAGGGATGTTTGCGACCTGGGGAGGTTTTAATGGGAAATTTGGATATCGGATCCGCAGTTTGGATATTTGGGTGTTCTTGGAGTAACAGCTGATTCCTGCTTGCATTTCCAGTCCTGCCTTAGAAGTGATGGCCAGAGTGGGGACCCTCCTTGGGGACTTCAGGGCTTTTTGAAAGTGCCAGAGAAACACACTTTAAGCCTGAAGGAAAGTTTCCTGAGCGTGACCACGGACAGGAGGGATGTCTTGAAATGTCTTTTCAGCATTGTGCATTAACTGGGGCAACGTCAGTATTTTTATTTAGGGGAGAAGAGAGGCCATATTGTTCATATCGTGTGTTTCCCATCAGAACTGCCAATTCTTAATTAAATCACTGACTTTGTGATGGGGCAAAATGAAGTTGATTGGGCAGCTTTAGATCAAAACTCCCTGCTTTCACCTTATTTATCTAGAATTATTTGGACTTGCTTCTCTTGTTCATATACAAATATGATTGTAGGGGGGAGGGTTGCCTTTGCCATGACATAACCAGTCTAATCTATTTTCTAAAGTCATATCAAGTTCTCCTGCAAACCTGATGCTGGGCTTCTGAAATGTTTTATAGTTTTGCTACTTTTGTTGAAATGATAAATGAATCGATGGAAATCCAGCTGATTCCCTGGGGCTTTCCTCCGTGAGTCAGGCTGAAGAGTTTCTGTATTTCTGAACCACATGCAGTTTCAAAAGCCCCAGCTCTTTTTTTCCTCACCCCCCAGGGAGTACTTCCAAAAAATTTCCCCACCTTGGGATATGCTCAGACCGTTTGCAGTTGTGGCAATAACTCTTCCCTCCCCAGCTGAAGACCGGGGAGATGTGGCATTACGGCGAGCCCCGGGAGGCTCTTTGTGCACCGGGACGAGCATCCCACCTCTCTGGGTACCCGGACCCCACCGTGTCTCTGAACCCGAAGCAGCCCAAAGTCTCTTACCTTTTACTGTGCTCATGAAGGAAAAACAAAGCAGGCAAACGCATCCTGAAACCGCCTGCGGATTCATGGTGGGCCCTGGGAGCTGGGCGGGAGATGGGGAAAGAAGGGGGGTGGGAGAGGGACTATACAACAAAAGTGGGCAAGATTTGCAGCGTCAGGCGATGGGGCCTGACCTTCTCCCTATCCCCGCCTTACACACCCAAAGAAAAGCAAATAATTAAACCTTTGCACCAACCCCCAGCAGCCACGGAGGGTTTGGAAATCAGCTGAGGTTTGCCAAAGACCGGTGGGAGGGGAGGAAAGCTGCAAAAAAGAGCTGCCAGAAGCACTGCGGGGTGGAGAAATTGCCAATTTGCCTTGATTTGGGGGGGGGATGCTCAGAAAGCTGCTCCGTCCCTTGGTGAACCATCTCTTCCCACCAGAAGGGAAAGGGGAAGAAATGGTTGCTTTCAAAAGAAAAGACCCAGAAGGGGGAAGGGGGAAAACTGCTTTTCCATCCTTTTAGTTAGAGACTGGGATTTGCAGCCCAGAGGCTCAAGTTACTTAAAGGGCCAGGCTGGAGGGGGACGGGGAGAGCCCGCTGATGGGTTGGACCGTGAACACCATTACCCCCCCCTCCCCAAAACAGCGTGGGAAAGAATTTAGGAAATGAGTATTTTGCTGGTTGGGCTCCACACAGCCTGCAAACCCCTTGGCCCACCAACCGTGCATTTTTTTTCTACGCATGAACTTTCTGATTGCTGAGTTTAATTGGTTCCTAAAGGCACTATATGCTGCAAAGGGCCAAAGTCCCTACGAGGTGGTGATGGAGAGGCTTAGGGTCTTGTGAAGTCTTTTTGCCGAAAAGAGTGGGGAGTGGGGCACATCGTGCCCTTCTTTGTACAGGGATCTGAAAGGCAGTAATGTCATTATGGAAGCAATCTGCATATTGCAGTAGAACCAAAACCCAACAGGTTTGGTGTTATGGCGTTTTCAAGGGCACATCTTTCAGCTCTGCATCACCACTGGGCTTTCGGGCCACTACTGTGACCCGAAAAGCAGGGCAGATCCAGCTGTGAGCTACTTGGGGAAAGTCCAGCTATAGGTTTCCCATACGTGGTGTCTCCACTTGGTCCTCTGATGGTCTTTATGGACAAATATCCCATATTTAGACTGAAGCCTTTTCTTTTCTTTATTATTGTCTTTCTGCTGGTCCGTCAGCTTTTTGTTCAACAGTTTCCTTTTGAGTGATGATCATTAGGGCTATCTTTGAGTCGGCTGCTCAAGATGCACCCCACAGGGTGTGACACAGTTAGCTGGGAGGGTCTGCCTGCGTCAGCTTCTCCTCCTGGGATGTATGGACCTGGGGGGGGCTTCTGCTCTGCCAGTGTGCACTGAGAGAGCAAAGCACACTGGGGATGGATGAAAGTCCCGCTGAACACAGAAAGCTTTAGCCCTGTGGCCAGCAGGAGTAGGGAGGTGATCGTGCCCCTGTACTCGGCCCTGGTGAGGCCGCACCTCGAATCCTGTGTTCAGTTTTGGGCCCCTCACTACAAGAAGGACATTGAGGTGCTGGAGCGTGTCCAGAGAAGGGCAACGAAGCTGGTGGAGGGCCTGGAGCACAAGTCTGATGAGGAGCGGCTGAGGGAACTGGGGCTGTTTAGCCTGGAGAAGAGGAGGCTGAGGGGAGACCTCATCGCGCTCTACAACTCCCTGAAAGGAGGTTGGAGCGAGGTGGGGGTCGGTCTCTTCTCCCAAGTAACCAGCGATAGGACGAGAGGAAATGGCCTCAAGTTGCGCCAAGGGAGGTTTAGACTGGACATTAGGAAAAACTTCTTTACTGAAAGAGTGGTCAGGCCTTGGAACAGGCTGCCCAGGGAAGGGGTGGAGTCCCCATCCCTGGAGGTATTTAAAAGACGTGTAGATGAGGCGCTTAGGGACATGGTTTAGTGGGCATGGGGGTGTTGGGTTGATGGTTGGACTTGATGATCTTAGAGGTCTTTTCCAACCTTAATGATTCTATGATTCTATGATTTAGCCAGCGTGGGGAAAAAATGAACTATTTAAAAGTGGCTGTTGGGGGTCTAAGTCCCAAAAACAAGGTCCCAGAGTGTTTGCTGGTTGCAGCTAAACACACTACCTGGAGAGGAAAGGCAAACAGAAAGAGCTTGTGAAAAAGACCCTGCTGATAAGGAGGCTGCGGACTGGAGCTGAACTTTGGCAGGTTTGCTTATTTAGACTTGGCTGATGAGTCCTTCCAGGACCGGGCTGTGGGAAGCTGACAAGCTGCAACCTGCTTTCCCGTAGGCAGCTCTGGACTGCTGATTTCTACCCGCAGGGAAGTTTGAGAGGCAAAACTAGCACGTCACTCAGCAGAGTTTTCCCAGTGGTCCCAAGGAAGGGAGTTTATCCACTGCCCGTGCTACTGGGGATGAGCTGCTGAGCTCCCACTCGAAATCTGCATGGGAGGTGTCTTGCTGTCATTTCTTGATCTCCTCTGTTATAATCTCATCCTCACGACATGACGGCAATGGGCAGGGAAAGTAGTCGTGTAGCTGGAAAGTCACCAGGGATGGGATTTATCTCTGGGTTCCTAAATCAGGTCTCTAGACTAACCCAACCATCCTGCATCCTTCTTAAAGGCGGGGGAAGGAGAGAGGTGTCTTCGGAGGATGCTACGTGCTTCTTATCTTGGGCACTGCCTTACTGTGACATTAATCTCCCTCTGATGGTATTTATTTAACTCCATCGATTATGTAGGCAATTTAATACCTCGCTCAGACTTTGACGTGTAACTTTGAAATGAATCCCGCTTTCTGACGTGCGGCTTTGCCAGTCACTGCGACAACTTCTCTGCCTGGAGAGAAAACCGCCCCGGGTTTGTTAGTGCGGGAGGGGAGGCTGGGATGCGCAGTGAGTTTCAGTGCCTGTTTTCACCTGGTTTCTCTTCCTCCAGACCTGGTTCTTGCTTCTGTCTCTGGGAGAATCTGTGAAAGAGTAAAGTAGAAGAAATCAGATGTTTTATATTCCTGGTGCTGGTCATGAAAACGAAGGACAGATGGTTCCGCCTGTTGCTCAGTGTTGCTGTGTTTGTCCACTCCGTAGTGACAATAGGACACCGTGGCTGTGGGTCTCGGCCAAGGCACCGCTGCCCAGCATCACTGCGTGGTTACCCATACTCTGCTTTCATCCGCATGCTGCGGGATGAAACTGGATAAAGGTCAGTGAGCTTTGAATCCACCCCGCAGCTGAACCGAAAGAAAGGGAAATAAAGCATTCGTGCAAGATGAATTTCACCAGCGTCCCCCGACACATCTCCTCCCACACGCTGGTCCTTCCTCTGTACATCGGGGAGGCCCAGAGCGTAGCCTCCCCAGCCCCCCGCTTGGTTCCCTGGACCAGATCTGCAGGTACTGGTCGGTGCCGATCCCTGGAGGTCGGACCCCCGGTGCTCCCCGGTCTCTGCCCCTACCAGCTGTGGCTCAGGCTGGAGGTTGGTAGTTGCCGTCTCCAACAACCCCAGAACGATGCTCGTTTCAGCAAGAAACGGGCAAAGTGGAAATAGAAGGAAGCGCATTTCCACTGTTGTGTTAAAAGCTTCGATAGTAGTGTCACAAGCTGATCCTCTTTTCTGGACCTTCGCTTTTAATTTCCACTCACTTCAAATTTAACCAACTTTTATAAGGCCTCCACTTTGCTAAGCATTCTTCCCAAACTCATCTGGGGCTGTCGTGCTCTTGGAAAGATGCCTGATGAAACTTTGTAAACCTACAGACAGATGCATGGTCTTAAAAATGGCACTGCTGAAATCCTGGGTGCTCCTCCAGCCCCTCATGTACCACCCAAGGGAAACGTGATCTCCTGTTTCCATCCGGGCACAGCCTGCCAGTGCAAAACCTCTTCTAATAAATTAAATTAATGTAGTGTGGTCAAGGATACCTCTCCACCATTTCACTTTCTTATTTGGGCACTGTGCTGCTGTCTAATTCTAGGTTCCCTTGGAAATGACCCGGTAGCAAGCTTTACGGACAGAATTGGGATGCCAAGCCCCCCACCCTGGTCCCCAGCCCTCACGCTCCAGGTGGTCCTCACCACGCGGCCGCCTGTGAGCAGCCACTGCTGAATCGCCGTCGGGGAGTCCGGCTGCAGGACCCGATGTGGCAGCTCCGAAACCTGTTGGCAGGAGAGAGGAGCAGAGGGGGTCAGCGTCACCGGGTCACCGTGCCCCCGGGTCAGAGAGGCACGCGGGCACCTTGCCACCGAGGTGTGACATCAGGGTGGACTTTGGCAAAGGGTGGTCAACCCGAGGCTGAACTCGCCTAGATGAAAGCAGGATGGAGGCAATGGGGACTGTTGCATCAAAGCCCATCGACTGCAAGCCCCAACCCATGAGTGTTTTCAGGGGATTTTCAAGTGCAGATTCTCATCAAAAATGTCTAGTGGAAATAATGACAGCCAAACACTCCTTACCCAGGGGAATACCAGTACCAGTGGCCAGTCTCTAGGTTTGGAGGCTACTGTACTGGGGTCTGAGCTGAGGAGGCCGCTGCACCGTCTCAGGGATTTCCCAGCACAGATGTTGGCAGGCTGGGGAGTTTCCAGTATCTCATCATGCTGGGGTGGATGGGAGGGTGGAAGGAAAGACTCCCTAAGGGCTCTGTTCCTTTCCCATTTTTTGCACGTGATCTTTAGTTACGCACCCACTCCAGCCTCTTATTATTCAGGAGTTTTTAGGAAAGACCTGGAAGCAAGTAGAAAAAAAATATGCAGATAGCCCAGAGGGGGGAGCAGAAGATAACAAAGAGTACATAACAGACCCCGGGGGTAAATCTTTAGAGGGTGACTCAGTGGAGAAGAGCAAAGGATGCAGGCTGCACTTCCAGAGCCGGGGAAGAGTCATTCTCCCGAGGGACACCGTGGCTACTGCTAACCAGGACATCCCACAGCAGGTCACCTTAGCAGCGAGGATGATTCACTATGGAGCAAATTCCTGAGGGAATCAGAGGATGCTCCATCCCTCGGTAACCTCAAAGCCAGAAGGACGGTTTTGCTGGAAGACATTTAGCAATGCAAGGATAACCAGACGAAATTCTTCAGCTCTGCCAAACATAGCAGATGACATGATGTAATGACCTGTAGCGGCTTTAAATCCCATTTGGTGCCACTCATCTTTTCTACTATGGACCAGAAGCTTGTGAAAGCAGGTCTTGCTGTCTCCCTGCCCGCCTGTCTGTCTGTCTCAAAAGAGCTCCAGCTCTTTTCCAGCCACTCCAATCTCTTTTCCTTACCATGAGCTCTTGCTGCTGAAAGGGGAGGGCAGTTTGCCCTCTGCCGAGTGTCGTGTCGCGCTTTGCTCCTCATTTGCAGAGGTCTCTCCTTCCAGCTTCTACTCGACTCCCTTCACTCCTGTCCCACATCAGCTTTTCTGTGCCCCGTGGTCCTTTGATCCGCAGCCGCTGATCAGTCCTGGTCCATCTTTGCTGCTGTGCCTCTCCGGGGTGTCGGAGTCGGGACCGTGTCAGCTCAGCTGTGTGCTGAGGCAGGAGTGGGCTCCTCGTTCAAGAAGTGGAAAATGACTGCGTCAAACCAGTTCTCGGTTTGGCTCAAGCCCCTTCATTTTTGTTGCCAGAGGCATTGGCTTAGAGTGGGGAAGGCAGGTTTCCAGCGCTGCAGGGAAGGGGTTTGCAGGGTTCCAGAGACTACGAGTTTGTACATGACAAAGGGATGCATATTGCAGGGGCTTGAGATTTTGGATGGGAAAGCTCAAAGCTTGGGTTGGGGAGCAGGATTCCTCCAGCTGCGCCTTTCACCCTGAGCGAGGTGCTCTTTTAAACTTCCCTTTTCCCAAGGAGATTCCCAACAACCCTTAAAGTCCTGAAACCACCCCAAAACCCAGGACTTATAAAAGTGATGGAGCAGTCTCCAACGGAATTTAATTGAGTTTTTTCTCCTTGTTGCATCCTTTATTTCTCTCTTCCCTTCTAAGTGACCTTCAGGTCCATCATGCCTCCCACAGCACCTTTTCCTGCCTTACCACCTCCCTTTTTGTCATTGCAGCAGTAGAGAAAGCACTGACTCTGCCAACAAGCTCCCTCAGTTCTTCCCTCTAAGAGAAGAGAGAAAAACCGAAGATGCACGAGCAGTTCCCACATAATTGTCCTGGTGGTACTCAAAAGTCTCCAAAACCCCGCGATTTCCTCTTGTTTTTCACTCTCCCATCTTTGCACGCTGGTGTCACACCAGAGTTGGGACCTGGGAGGAGAAGCTCTGTCCGATGCTTTCCCGTGGGTGGGTGAAACCAAATCCTCGCCTTCCTGGAGAAAGAGCTGGGTAGAGAGCCGGGCTTGCAACAAAACAGTCTGGTGTGGGGAGCGAGGCAGTGGGCAAGCAGGACAGGACCTTCTCTGACTGATGATCCACCTTGCTCCACTTAATGGGGGTGCTTCTAATCAGGTTGCCTGCAGCAAACCAAGCTAAAGGCATGATGAAATTTGATAGTGGTGTACTTAGTTTCACTTCCACGGTAATTGCACTCGATTAGGAAACATGCAGGTGGCACAGCGGGTCTCAACTGGGACGATGTGGCCTCTGCTGCTGGCAGAAGGTGATGGACCTTCACCTGTCACCAGAAGAACCCTTCCCAAGATGCTCTCCCCGTTGCGCAGCAGGAGACAAATGACACCTCTGAAACCTGACAACATCCTTCTGAGCTATTTCAGCTCAAATACACAGGAAAAGTTACCAGATGGAGGAAGGGACCTGGAAGCCCCTGATTTTGCCTTTACAGCCACGTTTCAAATGTGAAGTCCATGCTCCCTCGCAGGGTCACTACTGATGGGTTGTTTGCTTATGCAGCAGCTGAGCTGCCATCCTGCAAAGATCACCAACAACTCTTTAAAGGCCAATGCTCAAGTTTCTAATGGAGAAGCTGAGTTGTCCATTCCCCGTCTAAGCTATTGACCCTCTGCCCTGGACCATGCATTGTCTCTCTCCTCCAGGCTGGAGGCGACTCCTCCATGGAAAATCATGGAGATAACGGAGAAACCTTGGAGGAGCGTCTTCTGCAGCCCCTTGGAGCTCCCTGGGAGCAGATTATGATGCTCTCCTCCAAAAGCCTGCAGCACTTTATTAGAGTGGTCAGAGGTAAATACAGCCATGCAACAGTTTCTAAACACCCGTTCAGGCGTGCCTGATGGGTGCTTCCTTAGTGCTTTTCCAATTCTTGTGCTTATAATCCTGTGCAGACTCTCCTCCTGCTAAAAGCTGTGTTTTAACACAGAGGGAGCCTTCCCTGCAGTGTCTCTTAGACGAGGAGGAGCCAGGTATGGTCCATGTTTTCTGCTGCTTCATCCACTTTTGCAATTTCAGAGTCAGTTCACTTAACTTCCCTGCATCTAATCTCAGCTTGGCAGAGTTTCACGCCCTTTCCCCTTCCTTTGCCCTGATGTGTGTCACCCAGGGCATGCCTGCTTTTAAAGAAATAATCCATTCTCACAAACCTATACGTTGTGGGAGATGAATGTGTTAGACCTTAGCAAAGAGCAGAGTACTATAATAGAAAGAAACTCTTTCAGCATATAAATCTTGGTGATTACTATTTTCTTGCCAAGTAGATCTTAATAGAAGTGGAAGGTGCTGTACGTGGCATGGGTTGCAGCTCTGATCAACAAGAGGTTGTATGGGACATACTGGCCAGGTGGATCCTTAGGGCCATGTATGTCCAGTGTAAAGCTGAGAGTACTAATGAGCCTTAACGGCCCTAAGGAGCCTCATCTGCGGCCCCCACCCACACCCATGGGCCCAGGAGCATATTTAAGCTCAGCCTCCAGCTTGGCTAAGTTTTTCAGCTTGTGCTGTAGCCTTGGTACCTGCTCCATATCTGCTGTTCCTGGATGGACCCAAAGCTGCTTCATGCCCTTGCTGTGTTGGGGAGTGCTGATGGAGCCTTTGATGAGGACCCAGCCTCAGATGCCTCCAGACAGGCTCTGTTGGTGGGGGCACTGCCCGTACTGGGTCACCCTAGCTCATCCCCCTGCATTGTATGGGGCCATGGATCCTCCAAGGAGCTGTTATCATTCATTCCCAAAACGTCTACCTCTTCCTTCTGCTTCCCCTTGCACAGGTCTCTGAGGTAGGTGGGATTTGTCCCGTGACTCTCTGCTGTGCAATAATTTTTTTGTTGGGCCAGGTATATTGAGCACCTGAGGTCTGACTCTGCCACTAGAGTTCATCATGTAAACGCAGTGAGATGTCAGGAGCAATACTGTGCACGTTTATTTTTCCTACAAGACAAACAGCTTAGGAGGTGATATATATTCCTACAAAGCAGCCCATTGCCTGCTCTGTGAGCAAGGGCAGGAAAGTATCTGACTGGTGCCTGTGTTACCTGTTTCAAAAGCAAAGGATATTCAAAGACAAGTGAGAAAAACTCAAACGTACTCAGGTAGCAACAGTAAATATTGGGCTTTGAAAGGTTTGGAGCTATTTTATTTGCGAATCTGTCTTATTTTTTCATACAGCTCTGGTCTTGGACCAGCCCTTCTTAAGATAGTTCACATAAGCTGGGTCTGGCAGCCAGAACTGCTCTCTTCCCAGCCTGCTTTTTAGGCAATTGCTTCCCAGGAAAAAAACCTTAGATTGTGCTACCTGGGTGGAGGAAAGCAGTCAACACCAGTGATGAGTTTGTTATGAGACATATAAGAAGAGCTGCTCGCCACCGACCCGGCGGAGAGGCTTGCAAACCCCCCCCCTTTTGCGTGGCTCTGTCTGTGCGCTTTGTGCTTTATTGTGCGGAGGTTGCTAGGCTGCATTTCTCAGGGCAGCAGCAAAGCCTGCCTCCTTTTTGTCTTCCTTGTTTCTCCATCCCGCTGCCCAAAACGGGCTGTGAAATAACCCCTGGGCTTGGCTCTTTATGAGTTGTTGGTTGCTCACCATAGCTACGTCTCGGGGGGGCTCAATAGATGGGGTTGGGGCGGGGGAGAGCCTGGGCACAGTAAAGTGGTAGGAGTTGGGTTTCCATCTCAATCTGAGGTCTCCCGAGGACTGATAAGCTGAAGAAAAGACTTTGCTGTGTTAATGCGCAATGATATTTTGTGCGATTGTGGGGGAAAATAGGGCTGGGATAGACTTCAGGAGGTAGCCTGGCCCATCTCCCCGTGGTTGGCTTTACCATGACGAAGGAATGTCTGACCTCTTTGTAAAGAGCCTCTGCTGATGGAGATTTCTCAATTTCTGCAGTGAATTTATCCCAGCGCTTTACTGCTATAAAGATATATCATCTTGCTGCAATTTTACCTTATTGCTTCTAACCCTAGCCCCAGTTGACGTGGAAAGTTGTTTCTTTTCTTCTTTATGAGAGGAATTTGAAGGTATCCTGGCTGCAGCCCTATTTCCTTCCTCTCTCACCTCGCAGGTCCTGTTTTCCATTTTTTTTCCCTATAAACTCCTGGTAACCCTTGGAACTAGAGGGTCTGGTTCCCCAGTTAAGGCTCTGGTATAAGCAAAGTATAAGCAAGCATAAGGTTTACACTTGCTTTTCTACCTTCTGGGAGCTGTGGATGAAGGTCTGGCTTTGAGGAGCCCACCCTGCTTCCTTTGCTCAAGCAACTAATCTTGCAGTTATTTTAATCTCCCTCTGCTGCTCTTGTTTTGGGCTTTGGCACTGACGAGGGCTTCCTTAGGCTAGTGCAGAGCACTTGATGAAATGAAAAATATCCGGGAAACTTTTCCTTTCTTAAGGTTATAATGCTTTCTCCAAGTCGTTGAGATGTGACCGTATTTGTTAAAAACCAACAGTGCAAATGCACATACATTTCCCCCTCCCGGCCTCCTGTGCTCCGTTTTTTCTCTGCACGGTTCATTAGTTTGTAATCTCAACAATTGCTAGGGAAACCTTTCTAATCTTGTCAATTGGCAATGCAACTGCTTTTTAATTTAGTTTTAAAATAGGTTTTTAAGTCAGGCTATGCCTATGCTATTGATTTGAATTCTTGATTTAGTAAGCTGCTGCTTAACAAGATCTTTGCTACGCTTCTTTAATGCCTTTCTCCAAGGGTCAAAGAATAACATTTACAGGGATGGAAGAAGTGTTGCCTGGTAGTTGTTTATAAATGTAGCGTATTAAGCTAGGTTTCTTTAAAAGCCATTTTGTGTAACTTGCATTCAGTCCAATGAAGGCACTTGAATTACTTTGGAAAATGGTCCATTTAGGATAAATCTGCACTGTAAAATGTGACCATCCAGCTGATGTGGATGGCCAATGTGTTCTTTGCTCAATGGTAGGGCCAGTCCCCTCATGAGATGTGTCCGGTCTGAGCCAAGCCCAGCAACATAGAGGAAAAGGCACAGGTTGAGCTTCGTGTGCTGTACATATGAAATTCCACTGATGTGCCTGAAGCATGGTCCTCCCCAGCAGCTTTTCTTGTAGATAAATTTAAAAAAGCTAATAGCTGATGCTTAGTACTTTGGGATCTAGCTGCATAACTGCAGAGGGGATGAGCTCCCTTATTGCAGGTTGAGTGGTGGAGCATCACCAGCCTGCTGCCAGATTGCTTCTGGTTCTCGTTAAATTCAGTGTAAACAAAAGGATTTTTAGAGATGCTCCAAGCAGAAGGAATTTAAGAGAACAGAAATAGATTGGAGCATCACTGGCATAGTAATTGATATTTTACTGTTCCTCTTTTTCTTTAAAAAAACCCCAACAACTTTTTAACACAGTGTTTTGGGAGAAACACTGTAGAAAAACCTCACAATCCTGCTGCTTCTTCCTCTGTTCAATTTTAGTGGCTAATTTTCTTCATTCACATGCTTTATTCTTGTAATCAGATGGTTTCCTGAACTGAGGCCCCTTGAAGTGATCAAGATTTCAGAAAGTCAAGAGCTTTGCTCTGTCTGAGAGAAATTGGTTTTCTTTTTGATGACACAGCGATATGTTTTAGAAAATCTTTAGAACATTGTGCACCTTTCCAACTCTGGTGGTCACTTCTTACTCTGATTAATGCCAGGGGAGCAGATTGCCCTTGAGTGAGAGCTCAGGAGCTCCTCTGCTCGATGGATGTCCTCCTGCAAATGCTGGGAGTCATTTCATAGCACCTAGTCTCTGAGACCTAACGGGGAGATGCTGACATTGGGCTTGCAGAAGTCAGAGTATCCAGAGGACATGAAAAGCCTCATGTCAGTGCGCATTCAAGTTCTACTTGGCCATTAATTTTTCAACATACACAGTATCATCAGCAATGCCTTTGTTTGCACGCTGGGATGTAACTACTAGATTACTTTGAGCATCCCGATGTTGGAAGCAAGATATTCTATTTACCAGCGTAACTGAAGCTGGCCAGATACAAGAGTAGGCTCTGTTAACAAACACCAAAGTGGCCAGAGACCCAATGCTGGGGTCATCTTTCAGTTGCTCCTCATCTCTGCTGCCACCGAAAGCATCACCTTGTTGCATAGTGAGGATAGAGAACAAAGTCATGGGTGGTCCCAGGGGGTCTCACTCTTTAACTGGTATTTAAACTGATATTCCTCAGACATAAGGAAATCACGGAGGCTTTCCTGGCTCTGACACATGTATCTTATTACCCATCAAAGCACTGTTGTGCTCTGGTGTTGGATGTGGCTCTGAGAAAGCCAGAACCTGCTTTGAATTAAAATGATGCTTGACAAGCCTCAAGTGCAGCTGAAGAATCTCTTGTTTTTCTCTTTGGAAGAGATACGGGAGTCGTGAGGCACTAGGCCAAAGCTTGCTGCATTTTATTTACATTTTTACAATTAAACAAGAGGTTGATAAGATTGACAAGAAAGATACGACTTCGGAGCTTGTTAGACAGCAACCTCTAAACTCTCTGGGTGATTTAAAGAACAGTAGGGTATGAAGACTCTTTTCCAGTGCAAGATTAGAGTAATCAATAATAACATGCTCACTGACATAAAAGTCACTTCTTAAAAGCAATTTATCATTCACTGAAATGCAGGAGCTATGGTGTTTGACAAAGCCGCAGAGGAACGATGGAGAATATTCCTGACTGATTTCTCTTTCTCTTGTTGTGCCAGCAAAGAGCAATCAATCATATTTAAGGAAATGTTTTTTCCTCTGTGATCCCCTGTAGTTTGGGGGGAAACAGTATCCAGGGGCATTAATTATTTAATCCGCATTGCCTTCTTCCTCTACGTGTGAGGTCTGGGGATTGCGCTGGGGATGGGGCCAATATAATTTCTGGGCTGTATATTGGGACTTGGAGCTTGAGTGCTCGATTTTTTTTTTTTTTTTTAAAGAGGTTAACACTGGAGACTCAGCTCCCTCTATGGTCAAAAGAGGGAGAGACACCTTCCTTCAAGGGGGTTTTTCTGTCCAGATTATGCTCTTCCAGCGTTGGGTATTCACTTTTCAGTAGCTGAAGTCTTGCCTCCTCCTAAAATTATGGTGTAAATCCCACTCAAGGTGGTAAATCTCTCAAATGTATGAGCTGTAAATTGAATCACTCGCTTGGGCCAGCACACCTACTATGGTGTGACAAGACGTGCAAAAGCACTTGCAAATGAATAAAGAATAATCAGGACTGGTGTGGAAACAGCGCTCTGCATTAAAAGACAATAGAGCTTGAAATGCCTTTGTATTGCACTGAAAATCTGGCAAGAAATGGAGATGTTTACCGTGTTAGGCACTCTTGCTGGAGGTGAGATGAAGCTAATGCAGAGGAACTGCAAGTACATGGGTTTTTTTTCAGCCAGGAGCCTGTGTGGATTTGCTGCAGTTATGAGGCTGTGGCTTATCAGACTAGAGGAACCCCTTAAAGGATTGCAGAGATGGGATTTTAGGTTTGTATCCTCAGTTTGCTGAGTACATGTAGGTTGGGAGTCTCCTGATGCCTCTTAGCAGAGCTGTAAGGCACGATGCGGGCAGCAGCTCCTCCTCCGTTGCTTTGGGGGCTTAAATTATAAAGATCAGTTTAGTAGCTTGGTCACCTCTGAGCTGCTCTGTTGTGAGCAGGAAAGCAAGGGACACCTCTGAAGGCAATGCAGCCCATTCATGGTCGGGAAGATCCTACTGCTGAATCTTCTCTATCAGCTGCAGGTAATGCTGCTCCCGCGCTTCAGTGAAGTGGGATAAATCCAGGCTGTGGTTTCTGTGCCACACAGATAGCGAGGAGCAATTATACAGTCTTCTCAGGCTAATTCCCACCATGGGGCTGTTGAGAGTAGTTTGCTGTCATTAGACTTTGGAAGGGGACCATAAGTGCTATTACATGTCTATGCACCAAATATAGTGGTTGCAGCTGTGGCTGCATTAATAGGAACAGGTCCCTTGTGACACTTGGAGATAATAAACTTATATGCATGAGCACATGCAGATGATGACAGAATACAGTTTTCCAAGATGGGGCTTACTGTTATAAATATGGGGCTGTTAGCTGACTTCTAAGTACGCATCTTGCAGTCAGCTTTCTGGGGGTTTCACCATGCTGAGGCTCTATTTGCTGTGCGATACGGGATAGTAAATACTTCATTTCCCTGTTACCGAATATGTTTGGTGTCAGCATGTGAGAGCAAAGAAACAAATACGGAAATTCTTTGGCGTATACATGACATTTGAGAGAATTTTGGCTCTGTTTGGTAGAAAGCATGACTCTTAATTTCTGCTTGCTTGCCTTGCAAAATGCTGGGGTTTCCACTTTGAAGGGAGAGGTTATTGCTTCTTTCTCCCCTGCCTCCAGAGTGAAGAAGCTCACTGAGAAGAAGCTCTGAAGAAATCAGTGGGAAACCAATTGCAACACTGAAAGAGCAGGTTGAAATTGCAAATATTACTACAGCCACTCTGAAGCCAGGACTGTGAGGTACTTGTTGCAGTAATCCAAATCTGGTTGGAAAGGTGCCTCTGGCAGGGAGCGGTGCCTCTACCTAGTCCTTGGCAAGCAGGATTTTCTCTGAATTCAAACAGCTGCTGCTGGAAAGGTGTTAGAAGCTGCCTCAGTTGTGGTCTAATTGTCTGGTAACAGCTTGCATTGCTTTCCAGCCTGGACTGAACTTATTCTACCAATGGGGAGTGGTCAGAAATTTGTATCTGAATATTTTAATATTTATTGGGCTAATTCAGTAAAACTCTTGCCATCACACTGGGAATTGTCATCTTCTTGATTTTACAAGTCTGGTTTATTTTTAAAGTTTGCTTTGCAACTCCCAAGAACATCACCTGATGTAATATTGAGAAAAAACAAAATAAAACCAAAACCAAAAAACCAAAATTTTCTGGAGTGATGCTAGTATGCTTCTTGGATGGCTGACCAAAGCCAGCATGCAGCAGGATGTAATAATTCATGGAATTGCTCCAGACTGGGCTGGATCCTGGTGCTCAGGGTGGTGAAATGCTATCATGGTGCTTGTGCAAGCACCAACTGTTAAAAAACAGCTGAAAGTGCGAGGATCTCACCCAAACCTTGCCTGATGTGCCTTTGCATGTAGCCTGTGCTATGCAATTAAACCAGAATGTGATACAGTGATTCCCTAAGCTGTTCTAAGGGCTGGAAAGCATCTCACAGATGACTTAACCCAGACCTCTGAACTCTTGCAGCTGTGGAAGAAAGTCCAGGGTCAAAACCTGGGCTCTGCCAGCTCCTGGGTGCCCGTAACCTGCTCCACACCGAGACCTGCTGTGAGCCATGGGAGGAGAAGAGGGGATTTGTTAGGTGAAGTTCCCAGGTGACATTTTGGTTCTGTGGATGTTTCGGGCCCTGTCACCTTGAAAGGGTGACACTAATAAAGCAGATGTGCAACCAAACAACCCCCCTGCTTTAGGCGAGGACTCTTTCAGCTTCCCGCACCCAGAGCATCCTCAGTAGAGAGGGCAGCAATGTGGTACCAAAGGGCATCTGAGAATGCCAAGACCTGCCTCCTAGCAGCAATATGACCTTTAATTTTCTTGGTACCTCTCTGTGCATGTCTAAAGGCTTTCTTGGGGCAGGAGAGATGGGGCTTGGTGGTAAAATCACATGTATGCAAATGCACTAGAAAGACTGTGCTTACACTGATGCTGTTTGGTCCATCTTGTCCTTTTATGCCATTAGTCTTTAATAAATCCAGTGTCTTTGGAAAGAAACGTGTGTCTTGAGCAACTGTCAGACCTACAGAGATCAGAGGGATGCAAAAGCAGACGTGAAACCAGGACAGGAACAAGGGCAGAGTCCCAGAGCAATAGTGGTAACAGGAGGGACAGGCTGGGGAGGACCAGAGGGTGGCACTAGGATGTGTCTGGAGTGCTGCAATGAGGTGTCACCTCCCAACCGACCCTTAAACACCTCCTCTGTGGGTGCTAACTGGGGCAGGGGGGGCTTCGAGCAGGATCATGCCCTGGAAAGGAAAGCCTAGAGCATTCTTGCCGTAAACATTGTCAGAAATGTCTGGTCTGGGAGCACTGGGGTCAGCACTTGCAAGAAACCCTCAGGCTGGGCAGAAAACGTGGATGTTGCAATCTGCTAATCGGCACCTTGGATTATTCAAGGAGTTGAACATTTCCTGTTTTGAGCTTGTGGTAGACGGTGTCTAAGGCTAACGGCTCCGTGCTTGATAGGCTTTTATCTTTTTTTTTTTTTTTTTTGGAAAGGCAACCAAAATTTCTTTTGTGGAGCTAGATGCAGGGCTGTAAAATTGGACCGAAAAGGGGCAAAAATAATCCCCTGTATCTGTTTTTCTTCTAGAGAACTGCTGCTCTTTGACTGATTTGCTGTTTCCCAATCTTGTGCTGCAGTGACTAAGCTAAGTCATTTCCGAAGTTTCTAGGGGGTAAATGTTGAAAGTGTTCTTTAACTTCTGTAGAGTTTACATAAAACCAGAGCTTTGTCTTTCTTTCTTAACACAAAATGCATAACATAAATATTTATTTCCAAGTGCTCATATTTCAGCACTTTGAGTAGCTTCTGACCTGAACAACTTGGAAACAAGAAAAGAAATGAGATTCCTTTTAATTCCACCAATTCCAGTGTAATTTTCTGTAAGACGAGAACCTATGCTGCCTGCCAAATAGGAATACTGTACAGTTGTTTCAGGAACTGAGCCCATATGTGCACAATATAAAGTTGCATCAATGAAGATTACAGGAAAGAACTTTGCTAGTGTAGAAAATAGCTACTGTTCTTGATCTGTTTAGTTACAAATCAAACAAATCAACTGGAAAAGTCTAGGTTGACCAGACAACGTTTTTTATGTAAATCCATGTCAGGCTTTCATTATGAGGGCCCTCTGAGCTCGTTTATTTTTATATTGCTTTTAAAAGTCTGTTCCTCTGATTGGTATGAGTTTTCTTCTAGTCCTTGTCCCTCAAAGGTGTATTCACGTGTTTAATTTTACGCACCGTAAATTTTGATTAAGTTTGTGCTGTACTTTAAGTTGAGGCTTTGAGCATCTGCTCGAGACCAGACTTGCCTCTGTAGGTCTTCAGGGTAAGCTGGGGGAAGAAAGCTTCTGTTGACAAGGTCTAAATAACCACATTTTCACGGAGCAGCCAGGCTGGATGTACTGTACCTGCTCAGCCTCTGCAATGCATTGCACCCGTGTGCATATTGACATCTTACAAGGGCACTGATGCAGTTTTCCTTGAGGCAATCTGGGGTTGTAAACAGCCTAAATCTGGGCTGTCCTTGTAACAGCATCTCGTAGCTGAGTTGCAGGTATCCTGTGTGATATGGATGTGAGCAGCCAGATCTGAGCGCGCTGTGCTGAAACACGTCACACTCGCTCTTTGCAAAACCAGGACTATGTTTGTTTGTAAAAGCTGATCAATGGTTGCATGAATTGGGATCCGATGTGGTGGGTTTCACCCCAGCAGCCACTTGGCTGATCTCTATGGGCTTGCGCAAGCTGTGGCCATCTGCCTGATGTGAGCCGTAGAAGGGAAAGGGGGAGGCAAATATTCCTCTTTACCATCAGTCTCTCTTATCCTCTGCTCCCCCAAGACTTGTACAGAACCACACTAACAAAACAGACTAAATGACAAGAGGAGTGTGATTTGCGCTGTGTTGTTAATGTCATGGATGTTTGGATGGAAATATGAATCTTGATCCACTTGTGGGGAACACTCCATTTACTTAATTTTGCTGCTTCTACTTTCTGTTCCTAAATAGTGGTCAGATTCTTTTCTTAAAACGATTCAGCTAACTGTATCACCAGCTTTTTATGAGATTACCTGATTAGCTGACGAATTACTTACAGACTGCATCTGCTCTGTACTAGTTACGGACACTTTTGTGGATGCTCAGTGTGGTATTGCCCCTGTTCTTCGATTAGGCAGGGGAAAGGACAGGGGAAGCCTGGATGGCATCTCCTCCTTGGGCCTTTCATGTTCTCCAAACAAGCAAGTGAAACCAGTCAGTGGACTATTTCTATCCCAACTCAAGCCTCAGCTGAAACAACATTAGCAGGCAATGCATGTGACTTTAATTTTATTGACCCAGCGTTTATACTTCAGAAGTGTGTTGTCTTGAAATCAAACAAAGCGGCGGCTCCACTCTCCTGCTGCACAGCTGTGAAGTTCAGATCCTCGTGTGAACTTGCTTATGACCCTTTCCGGCAGGGTTGGGCCCCGGGGCCGTGTGGGCTCCTTGGTTGCATGTTCTGGCTGTGCAGTGGGGCGGAGGAACCCTTGGAGGTCCAGATCTGCTGACTTGACAGCTACTTGGTGCTCTCGGTGTGGTTGGCAGCTGCTAGCAACTTCCCAGTGATGCGTACTGTGGTCTTTAATCAATCAGCAGGGAATGCATGGAAAGGAAATGAGTCTGGGGTGAGACACAACGCGTACGTCCTGATCTATTCTAGGAAGCCAATGTGTTTCTCATTTCCATCTCCTACATGCCATGGCTGGCTGGAGCAGAGATTGTAATTCCTGCCTGTTGCTGAAGCAGGGAGCAATGTTTCTTGTAGGAGCTTATTGTACCTTCCTCGTGTCTGAGAATTACGGCTGGAGGTTTGCTAATGGCTTACCTGTTGATTTGTTTCTTAATGTGGTGTTCGTGATATGCTTAGGTAGGCAACATTAAACTGCATGTAAATGGCAAATATGAATGATCATAAGTCCTATGGAATCAGAGAAAATAATTCAGTCTCTAAAAGAAGCCCTCTGATCTGATGTAGATCAAGAACCTTAAATCTACATTAAATCCTGTTACTTCTCCTTGTCTTCTAAAGGTTAGCTCGTACCTTCTCTTCAGGACTGCCAGATCTAAGCAAAATGGGGTTGAATAGGTAGAGCTGTTACTACCTTAAACTACATCAAGAATGCAATACCCCTTTAAAATCCTCATCTAAAATATTTAAATCTACTCTTTCCTCTCTGCCTTGTGAAGTTGTCTTGCCGATGCATGTTGAAGCCAGGGTGCTGCTGACACCTGAACCGAGAGGCACTGGCTTGTGCTGCTCGATCGCAGCTTCTTTTGTTCCCCTCAGCCAACTGGTTGCTGCTTGCTTGCAGGAGTGAGCAGGCAGTGTTGGGGCCGAGAGAAGAAAGAGGGGTTTGTTCCATTCAGAAAGTTGTTATAATCCCCTCTTTTCATTACTTTGTGGAAAGAGGAAAAAGCACTCCTTTTTTCATACTTGACTGCTTTCAGATTTGACTTTTTGCATCAGCCCTTCAACTGATTAGTCCTGCTGGATTGGTGTCAATGACATTGTTTCACATATAAGTATGTAACCTGTAATACCCACACACAGCCCTGCTGGCAGAGAGGGTCTTGGAGCATTGCAAAACCAGGACTGATTTGGTTTTTTTCTCCCTCCAGCCCCTTTTCCAAGACAGCCTTTAAAGGAGAGTGTGAGAGCTCTGTTTTAGCATGGGCAATGCTGACAGGCATCTTGGTTGGCGGAGTGGAGGTGCTCAGACTGCAGCTCTGCAGGAGAGGTCCTCTTGGCGTTGCTGGGAGGCTGCAAGTGCTAGGAGTGATCATCCTCCCGCAAACCTGCCCTCTTGGCCTTATTCTGCACCAGGCTCTAGGTCAGCTCAGGCCATGCAAGCAGCCTGGCTGTTGTACTCCTCAGCCCCAGGTTCCCCTTCTCAGCCCTTCTTGGGGCCAGCAGCAGCAGAGATGGATGGAGAGCAGGGCCAGGAGCTCAGGTGATGGCCGGCTGCTCCTGGAAAAGGCAGCTCCCTTCTCTGTGGGAGAGCAGCTGCTTTGGCCCAGCCACAACACTAATCCTGCCACCTGCAAGGAGAAGCCAAGGTACTTGCATTTTTTTTTTTTCCTTCACCTGAATAGTGGCAAAAATAATTTCTGCCTGGGCTGCAGAGGAGCTGTGTGATGGACCAGAGAAAAATGGAAACCCTGGTTTAAATGAATATGGAAAACCTAATCTCCATGGAGTAAGTCTCGCAGTTTCAAGATAGATTCTTAAACTCAGATATAAAGCTGTGAAGAAGCTGCGGTCCTTTGTTATCTTTTGGAGAAGTGGCTCTGGCTTTTGAGGCTTGTAAGCTGTTATTACTCTAAAGGAAAGGCTGTTGCAGAACCTCAGCTCTAATGGCTACAAACCTTCTTCCAGTTCTCAGCCTAAATGGGTTCAGGGCCAACCTCCATCCATTTGTTCTCATGCCACCATTGTCCTTTCACTCGAACAGCTCGTCTCCCTCCCTGGTGCGTCTCTTCCTCCCCCACCCATGTATTTATAGTGAGATACAGTGGTCCTCCCTACCTGTTGCTTTTAGCCAGATTAAACAAACTGAGCTCTTGGTTTCCTGGCATTATGTGAAGGTGTGTGTAAAGATTAGCAAGGCTTGCAATGTTGCATTCTAAGAGGCTTTTTTTTTCACGGTTGAAGGAACAAATCAAACTTCCTTTCACCCCCTCGAGATCAAAATGTTACTTAGACAAAAATATTTTTTTAAGGATATTTTCCAAATAGCAACATTTTCCTGGAAGTTTGGGGGCCTCAGTGGTTATTACAGTTTTTTTCGATCAGAAAACACAGCGCTTTCGGGGTTGTCTTAGATGCTTTCTTCCTTGACAGCGCACGGGAAGAAGACCTACTTTGTGAGACTGTGGGTTAGTAACAGATCTGTTTTCTGCTAAAAAGAACATCTGATATCTAGGAACACTTCTAAAAACAATCCCACAAGGGCAGTTTTCTTGAGATAAAAGTACTGTCTGGTGACTTATGCAAGATGCCATCTTCCGTGAGGAGATAGCTTTGGATGGCATGGTGACAGCTGATGAACACAGTTACCGCTTGTAAATGCAGCACAGAGTTAAATATTTGTGCTAGCTACAAAGGCCAAGAGATGATACTTGTATACCCATTTCAAAACACTGTAAAAGCAAAAGCATGGGAGGTTAAATGCAATTATTTAAAAAGCCACACCTGAATCTGTGCAAGAGAATGTACAGATTTATACATTTAAAACTAAGGTGTGTTCTGGAGTGACTAATCAGAAATCTTCAGCTTTAGTTTTAATGAACCTAATGTCTTAATAGGTTTGGAAGCTTGTAACAAAAGGTGCGTTTCAAACACTTTAGAACTACTTAAGTGAAATGTTTCCCTTTCTTTTTGCCATTGCCCATCTCTCCCTCTTTCCAGGTTGCTGTTGGTTCCCCAGAGGCAGCCTCCCACCTCCACGCTGCTCTCCCACCCTTGGGGCGCACTCCCTAAAGCTGTGGAACATCGCACGGCTACCTCCCTCTTTGCAAACTGGATGCTACATAACTGGAAGCATCCTATGAGGAGCAGCTAAGGACTCTGGGTTTGTGTAGTTTGGAGAAAAGGAGGCTGAGGGGCGACCTCATTGCAGGGAGGTGCTGATCTCTTCTCCCGGGGATCCAGTGATATGACATGATGGGTGGGAATGGTCCAAGGCTGCATCAGGGGAGGTTCAGACTTGACATTAGGAAATGTTTCTTCACCGAGAGGGTGGTCAAACAGGCTTCCTAGAGAGGTGGTTGATGCCCCAAGCCTGTCCGTGTTGTCAGAGGCATTTGGACAATGCCCTAAATAACATGCTTTAACTTTTGGTCAGCCCTGAAGTGGTCAGGCAGTTGGCCTAGATTGATTGTGTAGGTTCCCTTCTAGTTGGAACTATTCTGTAACACGCTTTCTTCTAAATGTTGCTTCCCACAACTTAAAGGGATGTTTGCTAGGTGGTGTTTGCCCCGGGTGCCTAAAAATTGTTGTACTTGTAGGAGGCTGGTCACAAATAATATTCTGCTTCTTGTGTTTGAAACCCAGCACCCAACCTTTGCCTTGCGGGGTCACACCTGACCCACAACGCTGTATTGACCAGTAGCTCCTGCCTTACATTTTGCACAGAACAGAAAGTTTTCTTCCAAAAAAACCACGGGAACAAACGTATCATAAAACCAGTGATACGGGTTAAGAGCAACTGGATGCTGGAATAACCTCTGAATAAAATTCCTCATGGGCTTCAGCCGATCTGGTGCTAACCAAGTGTTTCTCATGCTCAAGGATGACTCTGTGTTAGCGCAGAGCTCCTGTGAGGTCTCCCTGTGTTTTGCAGCAGCCGATTAAACTCAGGCTCTGAGAACCGCTTGCTGGTTAATTGTCATTATGAGGAGCTCCTCTCTCTGAGGAAGCTTCCCTCGTCGTCGTGGCGTGAGGAAGCACCCGGGTTGTCAACAGTGGGCAGGGATCGGAACAGGTTTATAACCCCCTTTTTTTGGCTTTTTCAGGCTTTTAACCAAAAGTCTGCGTTCTCCCTTGCTGCAGCACTGACTTTGCAGCCCCTACATCGAGGGAACCGGCCTCAAATTAGGCCTCACCGAGCTGCCGGCCTTCCCGCCCGCTGCTTCCCGTTTGGCGCCGCTCCTCCCTTTCGGCGGGAGCGCGCGCTGCCCGCGGCGCGCCCAG
>NW_009206420.1:0-21949 GCF_000690835.1 Fulmarus glacialis | reverse complement strand
GGGGAAAAGGGGGGAAAAAAAAGGAACGTCTAATAATCTACAGAGAACATTTAGAAACATCTTTTCAGCTAATTTGACCAACTTCCGAATTATGGTTTGGGTTTTTCCATCAAGTACAAATCAGTCTTACATCCAAATACAGTATTCAGACAGTGTTCCAAAATAAGCAACCCAGCAATTCCTTCTCTTCTGAAGTCATATACAGAAAGTTTGGAAGAACGCTTCTAGGAAGGTGTTTTATCCTACTTGATATGTTACGCTTTGTCTTCAAAAAATTTTAACAAAACATACGGAAACAAAGAGATAGACTCACACAGTCCTCACTGTCCACCTCCTTTCCTTTTTACTCCACATTCTGTGCTTAGGACATTACCGGTTGCCGGAGAAAAATCTGATGTTGCATTTTCTTCCAAGTAGTAAGCTATAAATCATTCTGGTAAGGAGCTGATCTCAGTCGCCTCTCTTAATGCTCTTCCACAGTGTTCAAAATACAGTTCTTAGTAACTATTCAGATACAAGGCACATTTGATTTAGTTTGTATGGAAAGCACCCAGTCCCTACCTACACATGCACCTACACAGTCTTACAGGAGTCCCAAGTGATCAGCTGGCCAAACAGCCCTTAGGGATTTGGGCTTTTTTAAGGCAGACAGCGTCTTCAAGCTTCAACTCAGATAAACCCCACTGCTAGTCCCAGCCCGCTGCCTTTTCATAGCTTTGGGGAGGCAATGCCGAGTTTCTGCGGAGACTTTCTGGGTCACAGACTTCTGCTTTTCTTAACTACACAGCCAACCTTGGTGCTCTCTCACTCATTCTTCCTAAACCATACAGAGGAGCTACAAATTTCATCTCAGCCTACATAGCAACACACGCATACTCATTAAGCCTGGGAGTTACAGCACCGACTTTGGAGACAGGGACACACAGGCTCCTATCCCCCCTCCAATGAATAGACTCGTTCACTTTATAAAAAGTAAGAAAAGCAATTTCTCAGGAAAAGAATTTTTTAAATGGCATACTGAATATGACATCAAACCCAATATAAAATAATACTGACACTATAAATAAATAAATAGGTGATAAATAAATACAAGTGAAACCCGACCACTACAGTGAAACTGGGACTAAGATTACATAAACTAAGACAATTTAAATGCTTTTACATAGGAAACGTTCAGAGGTGCACATTTACAATTACTGTACATGGCCGAACCACACTTTATAAAATGAGGCCAAAAGCTTGCTGCTTTGTATTTCAAGTCCTAAAAGTTCATTTCAGGAACACACTGTCCTCAGAGTCTGCCATTTTTGCAACTTTCAAAGTCCTTAGATAAAGGCTATACACTTACACTTCCCATTTGTCTATGGCTCGACAAGCAAGATGACTGTAACGATTTTTGACAATGGAAACGGAATACTCCCCACTGAGAACTCTCTACATAGCCCATACAGATGATCCGACAAGCTTCTAAGTGACTACATCACAATAAAAAATGAAGTATCCTTAGTCTCTGTGCCTTGCCTTTTGGTGTACTGGTTTTGAAGCATCTGTAAACACACCACATGCCAGGAGGACCAAGACAAGAAAGCATCAAAGCACATAAGTTAAAAGGCCTTTCTCTCTTTTTACTTTTCCTCTTTTATCTCGAGTCCACAGGTTTCTACATTTTCTTCTTATTTTTTGCTTAATACACAGCAGAGCTGGAATCCAACAGATGCCATCATCTTTATTCATCTCAACACCAAGCACCTCACATTTTCATTATGTGTATAACCAAAAAAAGACCTCCTGTTCATGTCTTAGGTGGTTGATGGTTCCTAATTACCTTGCATATTTTGACTTGGCTGTCCATTTCCACCGGGCAACAGACACAATAGGTTGACTGGAATGTTCATAATATGCAACACTTATTAAGGGATAGAAATTCTTCAGTGAAAGACCCTTTAAAATATAATCATATTCCCTTGTAGTTTTCAAATCAATTTCAAATATCTAAATGCATAAGGACTGTCATGTAATTGTAATTTAATTTGATCCAGAATATAATGCAATTTTACTAATATCTATATAAGACATAAAAAGATGAGGCACCTTACACAGGACTATATCATTCATTAATATTATTGAGGAACTGTCATACTAAAAAGTTACTTCTGCATTTTACCATGTCTTTTGCAGGATTAAGCTAAATTGTCTTTTGCATTATTTATTGCATAATTTTTAAACGTCTCTGTCACAGTCATTGTGAACCTATAGCTTAATACATCAAAAGGAAACAGAAAAAATCTGGCTATAATATTTAGGACATGCAAGTAGAAAGTACAAATATTGTCAATTCCATCAACCATTCAGAGTCCATCAAACAACGGCTAGTTAATTTCAAAATCTATAGAATAATCTTTCAATATTTCAAAGGTGCAAGGAAATGTTATGTATCAGTGGCTCAATTCCTATCTAAGTTACAAAATCATAACACAATTTAATAGAACTCTGAATGCCATGTATACAGATTAAAGTATTTGTACACATGGGTAGGCAGTTGATATATGCACTTTCAAAAAATGTGAAAGTTCTCAGTACTGTTTGGGTCTTTTAATTTAGTAAATAACATACGCTAGTCTTTGAAAGAAAAGTCTTTATGTAAGCCACATATCATCAAAATACACATCTACCTTAATTCTTCCTAGAGGTATTCTGTTTACTATTGTCAAATATCGTATCATTCAGATGCACATACACTTTATGATTTATGCACTCTATTATATTGTAATGCTTTAAGAACATTTCTAAAGGGAAATAAATCTTCTCTTAAGATTGACGAAATGTTATTCACCACTTTGTTGTTATTCTAGGCTATTAGATACAGATTTGGCATCTCTATTTTCAAAAGGAATCAGCACCAATATCTGGGCACGGGAGAGTGAACAGGGAGATGTGCTTCAATTATCATAAAGTTTTTGCCAACTTTACTCCTCAAAACACACTGAATTGACACTAAGAAATAAAACCTTAATTAATTAATTACCTTTTCTGCTGTACAAAATGCAAACTATGAAAAGTAGTTGTGAAAAATGTACTCAACAAGAAGCTACTTTAGAATATTTTGTTCTAGTCATAACATAAGCCTAAAGTAAATATATTAAAAGGGCTCGATCTTTGCCATGCAAGCAAATAACAGAAAGCTTAAGTTATTATTTGCCTTTGTATGGTCCTATAAAAGCAAGTCTATATTTACAGCTCAGTATGCACTTTTATTCAAATGTTATGACTTCCTTGAAAAACTGACATTTCTGATTCAAATATATAACCTTATTTCAAAGATAATTATCTCAAAAAAATCTTTTTTTACCTAGTTAACTAAAAAAAGGGATAAATTAAGTGCAAACATTTTCTTAGTTTTTTGCTTCTGTCAGTAATACATAGTGTTAACTCTTAAGTTATTCTTTTCTTTTGCAGCAAACCAAATCGTAGAACTGGAATAACTTCCCACTTGCAATGAGAAACTTCTAAAGTGAATAGTATATCACAGTATTATGCTCCTTCCCTCCTGTTTCTTAGACAAGAACAAGTACAAAGTGATTTGGTAATGAGCCAAAAATCAGGATCTAGGTGCAGTTTCATCTAATGGGAAATCTAACTGCTTTATAAATATATAATAATATATAAATGTACAGATACACATCAGCGGGTTTGAGATACTTAAAAACCTTAGTTTCCAATTTCAATTTCCAAGGAAAAGCATAACTTCCATAAAAATTTAAGAGACTATAATGAAATTTCATAGGTTAAACATAACTGTACAATGATGTTAACCAATAATCAAAAATTTTGTATGAATATATATTAATTATTTAGAAAATCATAGCAAAGAATTTTAAAAAAAGAAGTTTCTTATGCAACAACACCAAGTAAATATCTCAGACCCTGACCGAAATCCGATCCAAATCAATGCAATGACTTCCATTGATTTCAACAGGTTTTGAAACAGACCTTTAAGGCATACAGAATCAGAACTATTCACAGATTCAGAATCTAAACATTTAAAAAACATTGGTAAAGTATACAATTAGCAGTAACTAATTAGCAGGCTTTTCAGCTACTATAAAGAAGATTCTGGAAGAAGTGATAGTACAATATTTTAAGGTCTGATTATTTGATGAGCTACTAGCCATCTTAAGTTTAAAGACAACAGTATGAAGCTCTCCACAGGTACACACTACTTTCAGGGATAACTTCATGTGGAGGGTTGACCTTGGCCAGCTGCCAGACACCCACCCAGCTGCTCTCTCACTCCCCCTCCTCAGCAGGACAGGGGGAGAAAATAACATGGAAAAACCATGAAAAAAGGTCATGGGTCGAAATAAAGTCAGGGAAATCACTTGCCAATTACTGTCACAGGCAAAATAGACTTGACCTGTGGAAAATTAATTTAATTTATTGTTAATTCAAATAGACCTTGATGGTGAGAAACATAGACCAGATCAAAACAATGTCTTCCCTTGACCTCCTTTTTTCCTACGCTCAACTTCATTCCCGACTCCTCTACCACCTTCCCACCCCAAGTGGCACAGGGGGATGGAGAATGATGGGCTGCTGTCAGTCCATAACAGCTTCTCTCTGCCGCTCACCTGTGCCCTGTGGTGGGTCCATTGCAGAGCCAGCTGGAACCATTTGTGTCTGGCACGGGACAGCTCCTGATCACTCTTCACAGAGGCCACCCCTGCAGCCCCCCTGCTGCAAAAAACTGGACATGGACACCCAATACATCTCAAAAGGAAAGGAAAGTTTTTTAGAATCACCATTGCTTCCTCCAGAACATCTGAATCTAACTCCCTCATGCCTCACCAAGTCAAACACATCTATATCTCAGTAGTTTCTAAGTATCTAACAAAACAAAATATTCTAATTAAATTAGGTGTTACTCGCATGAAAGAAGAAATGGATTATGAAATGTTCCTTGAAAATGTGTTATGTAAACATCTAATTTAGAGCAAATCTGCATCTGCAGTGTTTCAAAGATATTTCTATTATGAAATAAATATACTTTTTACTTGGATGTAGAAACAGGACCAAAGCTGTTCTTTGAAGTCCTATAGCCTGGCCTGCTTTATCATATGACAAGAAAGAGGGGGTGGAGGGAGAAAAGACAGAAACATATAGAAGACGTTTCTTGCTTAAAGCTATTTTCAAATTATTTGTGATGCAAAATGTTCAAGTGTCAGGTGGCAAAAATCTTTGCAGTGCACAACAGTCTCTGTAGACTCAGATGATTTGTTCATAGTTACTCAAATTATGGGGCATTAATGACACCTGAGTTGATTTATGCTACCCTGCATCTGGTATGAAACAAAGATTCCTTCTGATGACAACCAACACTCAGTAAATCCGATCAAGAAATCAGTGTAGCATATCATCAATATCAACAATTAACTTCAAAATCAATTGCTTATTAATGGTGAAGATGCAATATATATTGCACCCAAGAAAGATACCACTACAGTCCAGTCCTCTGGGGTTGTAATAATCTGCCTTCCGCTAAATAAAAATAATAATAAATGACACAGACAATAATATATACCTACCATGCAGTGGAAAATTAGGTCTAAAACACAAAATCCCTGGTATTTCTTTACTTAAATGAGTTTACCAAGTCAAGACAGAAAGGATTCTGAAATCTTCCTACTATCATAAGAGTTAAAAAAGCTTCCATTGATTCATTTACTGGATGCCCTTTAGACCTTCCATTTCCAACCATTTTTACTGCTTGTTAAAAAATGAAAGAATTAACAAGTCAGCTGCCCAGCTAGTGAATGCTCAGCTGGGCTTGCCCTGACATGATTCAAATTTGTGGTTACAGAAAGATTAAGCAGTTATAGTCTGACATACACCTGGCCACATGATCCTTTTGGGCGGAATGCTCTATCGCTATCCTGAATAATACTTTACATAAACCTCTTCATTTCCAAACCACTGTGCATCTATTAATTAATATAAACAGCTTAGTATAAAGTCATTAAATACTGTTCTTTAACAGTCATAAATCTAAGGCACAAAGAAATTTAGGGAAAATATATTTTAAAAAAAAATGGAAGCAATAAGATGGGTTTCTTCGAAGTATTAAGGTGTTTCAAAACTTTTGATGATCCTAAGCCAAGTGACAAAAACAAATTAAAATTTCAGTCTCTTGTCTATTGCTCTTTGTCTAACCCACTAGAAGCAGAGACCATCCTAGTCACATGGTTCAGAGCAGTATTTGTTAGCTGCATAAGGATAAAAATATTCAGAAATCTCAAAGTCTAGGTTTGATTTCATACTTACTGCCACTAGTAAGAAAAGAATCAGGACTACTTTGAGGTATGTTCTTCAAATAATATAGCAACATGCATCTTATTTCCCAAAGAGCCTTTGTTTTAACACAAAATAAATCAGTATTATTTTTCCCTACGCCTTTCTAAAACTACCCATCCAGCAGCACCAGCACATTTACATTTTACACTGCTGGTACTCCACATACAATTCAGCTTTCATTTCTCCTGTAATGTAGCTCTCAGCAAGGTTCACAGCCTTATTTCTCTTGACTCGATCATGAGTAGAAAGCCACTCCCTATTTTATCAGATTAGAAAGAAACGTGAAATCTTCAGAAAGGTTCCTGATATTTTATTTTTTTTAAATGAAACCCATGACCTACTGAAGCCAATGGACTTTTCACCATTACCCTCATACAAAACGTAACTGACAATTACAACTGCCAGTAAAATTTCTCTAAACAGCGTCACCATCCTTGCCTTTTTGTTTTGTTCAGCTTTAACTTGGTAACCGTTAAATCACATCAGTTGTTTAGCACATGCTCACTGTTCACTGAAAACACAGTCATTCCACACTAATGCTGTCAAAACGCCCTCTCGCTTGAACTAAAAACTACATCTGATTTCAAGAATGGATACGTAAACTCTTTTTCAGCAAAAAATTAAGAACACAAGATTATATTTGAAATAAAAAGACGACATCTCCGTATTCTGAAAAAGCAAAGACATCTATGGTACACTGCATTTATTTTCAAATGGCTTTTTAAAATCTTTGTTATCCCCCAACCCTCCTCTTTCATATCCTCTACAATTCTTTATATGGCACTATAATACTATTTTTAATAAGAAGGTGTGGGGGGCTGTTTCATTTTGTTTGCAAGTTCAAATAATTTTTTTTCCATAAAACTATGTTTCAGTTTCATAAAATATTCTACAGTTTACAGTTTTTGTGCCTAGTTTAATAGGTTTTCACATTCATTTCAAAAGAATTATTCAAGACAGTATTTCTCAAATATACAACAACCAATATAAATGAACGGGAAATTTCATAAGGAAGTATTAATCATTTTCTCTAGTCTTTAAGGGGCAAAGAAAGTAAAGGCCATTTTCTCCATGAACAAAGCTTCTCTTTTGATTGGATATTAGAGAAAAAACATACAGAAACAGTGCCCATTAACAGATTGTTACTGTAGTATATGCATTTGCACATGCTGCACTGCAGAACCCACTTACAGGAATTTATTTCACTGAATTCACAATTTTTAAAAAAATATCTTTTTCAAAGCAGTATTAGACCCCAAAAATCTGTGTTTTACAATAGTAATCTGGGATTAACGAACTGGTAAAAAAAAAAAAAAATTTAAAAAGTCCAGCCTTTCCCACATCTTTCCCATAGCCTTTCATGCTTGCAAAAAGTAATGAAAACTACAGATGAGAAAGTCAGAGGACTGTGACTGCTGGGGCAGGGGAGAGGACAGGGAACTGGAGACTGATATCATGTAGAAAATTAAAGGTAATATGGTGAATTAATATTATTTTATGTACATTTTTTGGTAAGGAAAACCTCTAGCTGGACTATTTTTACATCTGAAGATTCTGTGAAGACTCATTTGCTGCAAGAGACTACCATAAAACAGCTGTTCCAGTTAAGTCCCAGAAATATAGCAAAATGAACAGAACAGTTAAAGCAGAGGCCTGCAGGATTTGAGATGGTTTTGGAGACCTAGTTGAAAGCACAGAACAGGATTTCTGAGAAACCAGAGTCTCGGTGTAGAAATCCAGAGGATCAGGAAGGCTTTGAGACTATACCCCCAGGAATATATGACCAAACTATTGCTGAGAAGGAAACATGAACTGAGATCTAAAATAAATAAATCAAGAAATAAGACTTCCTGTACTTAGGAAGTAAACAGTATGGATTTTTTTTTTTTTTAATTGTCTATATTGCTGTCGGAAGTCAGCAAGTCTATGTTCCTTCCACGTATCTCTCCTGGTCAAGTCCAAGGCATATAAGTGTCAGGTTAGTTTAAAACATACATTATTTGTTACAGAAGGAGCATCTAACTTAACATATTGTCTATATATTTTATACGCAGATAGACAGTTTAAATATTCAACTAAATCGCCCTTCCACTATAGCTAACTTTTCTTTCATTTTTTAAACGTAACAGCAGTTCCCAAACTTAAAAAGTCTGAGAACATGAGAACACTCTATAAACATTGTACCTTGAATCCAAGAAGGATTGAAGTCTCTCCTACTGGCCCAACAGTATACTGACACTTCACAAGAAAACACAAACAGTATCTCTAAAATAGTCCCTAAAAATGCAGTCACCATTCTTTGTGCTTTGTTATACTAGACTCTGTGAACTTACTGGAAACCATAAAGTGTAAAAATAATTAAGTTATAGAAAGTACCCAGCAGCTGAACCCTGTATTGAACTCCCTTGAAATTGCATAGTTCCTCAAACATTGTAATAAACACATAGTTTGATTATTGATCCTAAATACAAAGACAAAATACAAGAGAAAAAATACTTTTAAGTGATCCATATTTGGATAAGAATGTTTTCTTATCCAAATATGTTTTCTAAGCTTAAAATATTGCTCTGTCTCATATCTATAGAAATCAACAGATAAAAGCATTGATACAGGCATCTGTTATTCTTATGCTCATCAAGTAGAATTTCAGAAGGGTCCATTCAGATTAATAAATTTGCACAGTAGGCTGCAAATCAAATCATTACTTCCTGCTCAGAATGCCTCAGAGTAGCTCCACACTGACAACCATAATGAATGGGGAATAAAGCCACAAAATTGCTATTTAGCAATTCTTAGTTCCTAGGCATAGTAACAATGAACAGAAAAACAGGGGCACCCTCCAGAGGAGGAGGAGTTGTATGCAATTGTGCCTCAGATGAGGAATGTAGAACCATTAATGCAGTTTATTAGATGCTATTTTAATCTCTCACACCATGAAACACAAGAAGATGGTAAAAGAATCCAATAGTAACTGCCACAACATCATGCTGATTTTCATTAAATTTGTTGAAAGGGGACTCAGCATGGAATTATTAAACTGCTTTCAAAGGCAAATGACTAAAATGGCTCATCTATTTATAGCCATCGTTCTCAATCACTTTTTTTTTTTTATAGTGACACCTGCTATTTCCTACTATAGTTAAGGTTCTGTCAGTCTTTCCTCAAAAACCCAATTTTTTCACAGTCTTCTACCTCAGTGATAAAAGAAACTATCGTCCTTTAAAATTGGCAGTAAAGCTACTTAGAAATGGTTTTAAGAAAATAAAAATAAAGAAACCAAGTAAGATAACGGTCATCTGATTACGTCTAAAGATCTAAAACCATCTTCAGTCCTTACAGGTTTCAAACTGATTTTTGCACTTTAATGACCCAGATACAAACTTGGTTTTTCAATAGGAAATTTATAGAACAGTAGCTTATGTATAAGCTAGATACATCCTTTATATATATATATAAAAACATACACATATATAATAGAAATATATTTATATAGACATTATTATAGTAGAATTCTGTGCTTCTTGAATACATTTATAAAGAAAAAAGTGTTTATTTTTCAGTGAACTTAATGGTAACAAAAATTTTAGACATCGTTGTTTTTATCACAAAAATCTCAGCACACATGCATTTAAGTGATAGGGGAGGTGCCTGTGATAACAGCACTATCTGAAAAAGGACGTAAGTGCTGCTGTGGCAACTGAACATATCCAAAAAATCTGAGTGACAAGCAAAAGCATCACAGCACTATATACACTCCTAATGCTCTACTGTCATAGCATCTGTACTGTGAAAATAGTTTTGAAAATACCTAGTACTTTAGAATTACCCAAAGTTTGGTAACTAGCTGTCTATAGACATATACCAAATTTCATCCTCTTACAAAGACATATAGTTGCCATTTACTTCGTTCAAGGCATTCTTGACATACTTTAAAATAGTTATTTTTATATAGCTTTTAGGCTACAAAGAAGAAGTCAGCCAAATCATCAGCATTTTATTCCCTTCACTTTCATCATCCACACATTCATAATGTGTCCTCACTGCATAAAAAATGTCCCTACTTGAGATGCTTAAGATTTGGTCTGTGCTTATAAAGAAAAATGGACTTATCAGCTTGCCCAACAGATCGATCTGAGCTACTTCAGACCTTGAGATACATCACATTACAAAGGAAAGTAGTCCCTGCAAAGGGAAAAAAAAAGATGCAGGGAGACCCCTTGTTTTTAGGAGAAGGGTGTTTAAGCTCCAAGATCTCCGAGATCATTTAAAAACCAGCAGAGGATGGAAGTATCTTGAGAACAGACAGCTGCAAATCCTTTTCAGAACATGAAAGCATCCAAAGACTGATTCCATTCCAAAACAAACCGTTTCTTTCATAATTTCATGGTAAAAACCTACCTGAATACTCAGTATTATTCATCTAATCTGCTGAAACGCATTTTAGCATTTTTCTGTCAAATAAAAAAACACTACAATTTTGTGTGATGAACCATTCATCAGATTTTAACTGGGACCAGCCAGGAGCAGCCATTTTGATCTTCTAGTCCTAACAGTCTGCTCAGAAAACTGAACCTCACCTAAGTAAAGTGGTGCACATGCAGTATCTAGTCAATACATTTTGTCGCTACTCATCATCCCTTCTTTTTGCTTAATTCAATTTCTTAAACCCATTTGAGCATGCATGTAACTTCATTCATTTGAGAAATGGCTGAATTTTGACATTTGTACATCACAATGGGATTTCTGAGGCTTCAAGGTACAAACATAATACAATAAAAAAAAGTAACAGCAGCCTACACAAAAAAAAAGTTAAAGTCTTTGCAAGCCCTTGCTGCAAAGCAATTGATAAACAGAAGCTTTCCAAATTCAACTCATAACAATACAGTTTTATGGTAAGTTTTAGGAGACACATCGCTCAGAAGCTTTTTGAAAAGAATTCGAGATTAGGCCTACTTGTATACTTCATTACCGCATGCAGTAACATGGAAGATTTAGTAAATAACAGATTTCCCTCAAGATGTGACTTGCAAACAACAAACAAATTCGCAGAAGGCTTGTGAAGATAATAGTTAGATTTGCATCTGCAGAAGATAATGGGAATACATCAATTTACCCCCACTATGGATCAGATTCAGTTCATCTAAAAATAAATACATAAATAAATAAGAATAAATTGATTAAATTGGACATACTATATGCAACCACCAGGAACATCTATAGCAACTGAGTTCTTGGATACATTCTTTTGAATTAACAGACCATGGTAGAGTTTTCTTATCATTTACTTGTCTATTCCTTTATCATGCTCATTCTTTTGCTCAGAGATTTTCCTGCCACTACATTTTAATGTATAATTGTCACTTTCTTACATATCAAAATGAGTTCATACTCAGCCCACAAAGTTATAATTAGTATAAACTTGAAACCGGAACTGAAGAAATGAATTTTGCCACCAAATAATGTTATCAACCATATTAATATAGTAGGTGGAAATCCTCTTGTATGGAAAGATTCATATTCTCACTGTGTGTATGCATATGTAAATATTTAAAAGTAACTAAGAGCTATATCAAGAGAGTTTTCATTCTCTTTTTGCCTTGTGGTCTTTCCACATCTTCTATTTTAATATATTAGCCAAATATATACTGACCACTATAAGAAGCATGACACTGAACTAAACAGACTGGCCCAGCTGTTCGCATGTTCACATGTAGGCTGAGGAGAAAGGCTTTTAAATATGAACAGAAGCAGAAAGCGTACTGCATGGACTTAGAGCTTTTACATTAATAAATATTTTGCTAAGGTTTTGCTTTCAAAGATTTTCCCTCCTTTTTCTTCTAAATCTATTTAAATGTTACAAACAAAACTGTGGAAGTAATGTTGCTGTGGTTGAAGTGTACGATGCAAGATTTTTAGGAAGAGGTAGTATCTTACTTCTTCCTAAACCACCTGGTATAACCAAGAGAAAAGACAGTCAAGAGACAAAAGCATTTCTTCAAGGAGAAGTTTGGTTAAGTTACAGTAAAAATAATCTGAAAAATTCCACTTACTCCAAATGATGTAACTGTAGTATACTGTCTGTTGATAGCGTGAATTTGTTCTAAATCTTAGCTCTGTACTTATCTGCTGTTGAGTGGCATTAAATGTCAATGAATAAATGCCAGCCTGATTACAGACTCCTGGTGCTAGAATTTTACTCCTTTGATCAAATTAATCTTACGGAGCTCACCTGAACTTGCACTTTTCGCTATAATTTGTCAAAGGATAAGGAAACAACTTCTCTCAGATGGTCTTCTCTGCAAAGGCCTTATGCTTACACTACAATGCTTTTACCTTGGCAACATCTCATTACTGTTTGTTAACTGCCTGTACGGGATCACTAGAATCTGTCCAGACACTGTTGCAAGCATCACCAAGCAGTTTCTGAAATAAATCACTGGCTCAATGAATGATAAAACTGATTACTTTTTGAATTTAAACCACAATTATTCATGTTTCCAACTTCTATTTTGTTATAAAATAGCAACATACTGTCCATTTAAAATCTAAACGCAAGAAGAAATGATTAATTGCAGTTCATACAGTTTTTATTTGGATCCAGTATCCTGATGCCTCTTGAAACCTTCTGAAGCAAATTTCACTGTGTAGTTCTGGATGAACCAAGGAAAGTCAGACTTTATGATCTGATTTGACAGTTGAAATTTGACATTTAAGTTTCAATAACATCATACATATGTACACACATATATATAAAAATTCATATAGGTAACACTTTATCTTGTCAACAAGCAATTCGAGATTTGGGGAAAGTTGCTTTCCATTTATTATGTTTTCTGAAATTCTTTCTTTGCGCTATCGAAATGCACAAATTATCCATAAACTAAGTCCAGAATAAGTGTTAATTACAGAATTATATGAGTACATCTCAGTGACATCTCCAAATACAAGATTACGCAGGTAGGAACTGCATGGACCTTCTTCTGTGAACAATGCTAGCACATCAAAGCAAGAACTCGGACACCCACAGAATCTATCATTATTATCAGTTAATGCTATTTAAGGATAAACATAAAGGAAAACACATTAAAGACCACGTTTTAGTCAAATTACCTCATTTTCTTACAACTTACTGCTCAATATTCTGTATTAAATACATGCATTATCTGCAAATCCAGAAATATCTTCCTGGTTAGCTTTCAAAGACACAATAATGAGCCTGTGTTGAGGGGAAATCTTTATAGCATTGTAAGATGCCAACCTGAGAAGGAATGCAAATTCTTATTGCCACATACAGAGTTCAAGACTTTTTCCCTATTAAAAATATCTTTAACGTTTTATCAATCGGAGCTATCATGAGCTTTGCATTTAAATGTGTGTAAATGGCAATTAATAGCAGGCAACTGCTGAGTTTAAATTGATTACTGTGTCTCATTTTGTGATAGTCTCAAATTTGTCTGTACAAGAACATAAGTTCTGTAAAAAATAAATTGACTTTCTAAACAGCAAGATGTGAGGAACTTAAGCAGCTGGATGCTAGAGGCACATGCCAAATTCTCAATGCTATAAATGTTGCAGCAGATTTTTTTCATGAAGACTGGCATGTGTTTAAGTACAGAAACAGATCCTTATTCTTCACTTCCTTTTCATGTACTGAATTTCAGATCAAAAGGTTCTTTATAAAGATATAGAAAGCAAAATCAGATCTCAGAGAAAGTATTGTCCAGAAAGAAAAATATCATGCCTGAACATTTTGAAAAACACTGAAAAAAGGGTTATATAGTTGATTACTAATTTTTCATCATATTCCATTCAAAAAGAATTACCCCAGTTTTCACAGCTACCATTTTCAGAGTCACGTGGGTGCTTCTTCTCACTCTACTTACCTCGTTAGTGATGAAAGTTGGAAGGAACAGCTAAAAATTCAACTAAAATAAATAATATCTTTTACCGCAGCTTTCACTTCATTCTCTCACAACTGATTAGTACATGCCAAAATGATTAGTACTTACCAGAAAAACGGTCTTTAGAATCACAGAATCATAGAATCATTAAGGTTGGAAAAGACCTCTAAGATCATTGAGTCCAACTGTCAACCCAACACTACCATGCCCACTAAACCATGTCCCTAAGTGCCTCATCTACACGTCTTTTAAATACCTCCAGGGATGGTGACTCTACCACTTCCCTGGGCAGCCTGTTCCAAGGCCTGACCACTCTTTCAGTAAAGAAATTTTTCCTAACGTCCAATCTAAACCTCCCTTGGCGCAACTTGAGGCCATTTCCTCTCGTCCTATCGCTAGTTACTTGGGAGAAGAGACCAACCCCCACCTCGCTACAACCTCCTTTCAGGTAGTTGTAGAGCGCGATGAGGTCTCCCCTCAGCCTCCTCTTCTCCAGGCTAAACAGCCCCAGTTCCTTCAGCCGCTCCTCATAAGACTTGTTCTCCAGACCCTTCACCAGCTTCATTGCCCTTCTCTGGACACACTCCAGCACCTCAATGTCCTTCCTGTAATGAGGGGCCCAAAACTGAACACAGTATTCAAGGTGCAGCCTCGATAGATAAGAAGCAGAGAAAAAGGTTCATAAAGAAAAAAATTTCCTTCTTGTTCCATGACAATAAGTTAGTCCAGATAGATGTCTTGTAACTACTTGGGAACTAGGAATGTGAACCTCTTACTGTTTTGATCAAGATACAACACGTCAGAGTGGTAGCCAGTAAGGAACATTTCTTCCATATAATTATCAATGAGTACATATTGCCAGGACTTGGCTACTCAGCTTGGCAGGGAAAAAAAGATGGTTTAGCCCTAACAGCTGACACACTCATGCTCACTGAAATGAGCATAAAACATGTTATTTTTTAGTGTTATTATTGCAATAATGATAATTGCTTTTTTCTCATATATATAATGAGATTGCAACCACCTAAAGTAAATTTAAGTTCTGCTTATTATGCTCCCAATCCCTTTGAAGGCTTAAGTAGGATTAAACATACCCATTTTTTCCTTCCTTGATTTTTGATGCACACAGTTTATACAAAAGTCTTTCTTACATAGCTATACTACATTCTATAATAGGATGTCACAAATCAAATCCAAAACTGCTACTATCAATGGTTTCTAATTATAACTTTCTTGCTAAGAATAAGATGACATAACAAAAAAGAAACACTAACTGAAGAGTAGTGTCCTTAATTTTTTTTTTTTCCTAAATGAGAAGTAGGTGGTTGGAAAAGACTCTGGTGAAATTTTATTTTCAAATCAATACAGTTCAATTCCCTTTTAAAAATACCTATCCATAAACAGTTCATCTTCTCACACAGTACCAAATTCAGAATATTGAAAGAATATTTAAAACAAGACAATCCGTTATAAAAAAGTACATGAAGGAGAAATATTATAATGCTTAAAATCTACAAGAGACAATAATATAAAAAAAAATAAAAAGAAGGTGTGAAAAGAAACCACTGTTACCGTGACTGAATGAAACCAAAATTTTCAGAGTTGATCTCACACACACAAAAACTTCTACAATAAGGACACATCAGGGAAAAATCAGACTGTTTTTCTTCAATACTTTCAGAAGTATCAAAAGACTGAAAAAGAACTCATCCTCAGAAATAAAATCTAAGGCTTACTTCTCAAACAAATGCCACCTTACTGAGCATGATATTCCTCTGCTCACATGAGATAGTACCTCTAAGAAGCTGCTATCTCAGTTTTCATAGAAATGAAGCATTAAAACAGGTACCGGAACAAAAATTTAAACATTATTAGAATGGCTAGAAGTTGCAACTGACCAAAATAAGCAACGATAATTATCAAGATCTCTCACAAACTTTTCAGCTAAAACAAAATCTGGAAAGGCAGGTATCTGGCACCACTATAAGAAATTATTACATTATTATGTTATTTTAAAAGAAAGTCTAGTCTTTTCTTCTTCAGCTGTGGCCAATGTTAATAGTTATAGGAGTTGACCAAGTTCTATTAAAATGACTATGTGTATACATTGCTGCTTCTGTGCTGTAACTACGTGATGAAACAAACGTAACCAAGGATATACATCTATCATCGTTACTGTATTATGCACAAACAGTTTTGATAATCCACTGGAACAAAAGACTACACCTAGCCTCCTTAAAGTTTTATTTCAGTTTTTACTAAACTAGGAAACTTTTCTTCCCGTGTCATTTTTTCACTTTGCTCAGGTATGCGGTAATTCAGGCATGTCTCAAAACCTGTTTATTCATTGTTTCCCAAAGACAAAGACTGTACCGATGTCATGGTAAGGCCAGGTTCTATATTTACAGAAGATATAACAATATTTAATGCATCTGTAGTTTAAAAGCCTGGGAGCTCTCTATTGTGCATGATCTGTACTTCTGACAGTTAGTTAACAGCATTCTACCTCTATCAAGAAATCCATCCACTTTTTTATACATACAAGAATGATTAGCCAGTAGAAAGTTGCTGTATCACATTATTTCTTAAGAACTTGTTGTCAAACAAAACAGAAGGTATGAAATTTCTGACTTCAGTGCAGTGATTTTATCAGCTGATATCTTTCAATTAATCAACACGACACAAAACGTTTTATGTTACTAAACTTAACCTTTAAACAGCAGGCATGTATGAGAATCATAAAGCTGGCATTCACAGCTGGCCATCTACACAGCAGGTTAACTTTTTGTGGTCTGGACTGTAAAGACAGCAAGGGGCTTTTGGGACGCTGTTAATGTGTTGGTTACAATAAATTACATTTGTTACTAAGAGAATACAGGAGCTGCAAAAAATCATGTTTAAATAACATTTATCCCTTCAAGTATAAAAATCCCATTCCACATCTGACAAGTTAACTTCTAAAACTCAGAAGTCAACTTCGTAAAACAGAATTCATCTTAAATACAAATTAAAATTACAAAGGACCTTGGGCATGAATTAACATTTCATAGAGATACTCAAATCTAAAGTTGGCCTTTTTTTAATTCTCAATGCAAATAACAACTGCAGAAGACCATCTCCAAAGACGCCACTGTAAGAAGGAAGACAAAAAATACAAAAGAGAGAAAGTTGCTTTTTATCATATAACTAACATATATAAAAATGAAACCATCAATAGCACTAAGGACATTCTTTGTGCATGAAACACTGAGTGGCCGGGAAAACATATGTTATTTTTGCATAACAGAGTTAACGCACACCATTTCCCATAAGCAAACTGAGCACGGATTTTTCAAAAACTAAGTTTGGAAAGAAATGGCAGTATCTAAATGCGATCACAGTAGCTACACAAAAAGTGCTACTTTCCAGAAATATAATTTACTACAAGATGACAAAAATAAATGTAAAGCATTTAGAGGCTCACAGATCTCCATTGCCATATGGTATCACAGCATTAGATGAGCATAAAATAATAGCTACCTATTGTAAAGTTAATGGAGTAATTTATCTCTTAAAATGAATTTTAAAATCCCACATGAAATCATGCAAAAATTTCCAGGAGCTAAATACCTTAGTAAGCAGAAAGCCTCAGTTGCACTTGGCTTTACTATTGTTCTAGTGCTTATACGCCATGTGTTTTCAAAGCACCGTAGACTAAAGAAATTACCAGTATCATAAATGCCAGACAATGGAAAGTTTTATTAGCCCTACCTAACAAATTTTTAAGCCTCAAACAGCCAGTTTAAATGTCATTTTAATGGGACTGCTTTTCTTGAAGGGGGCAGGATTATAGCTTTAATACAAAACAACAGAGGTAGAGTAGATAATGAAGTTGAACTGTGCACTCCTGTAACTGAAAAGCAATACACATGTCCCAATGAACCCGGGACACTCCCCAAGGCATAACACACCAGCCTGATGGAGTACTTGCCCTCAAGGGGAAAGTGATAGTTAAGAACAGTGGGAAAAAGGGAAAAAATTAACCTACATTTATAATTCAGCCTGAAATGTAGACATTTCTTTCCTAGAATACACATCTTTTTCCACAGAATCACAGGTAAGGAAAACTGAGAAAAATGTCTGGAAGGGATGGCCTGTCTTTCACCTGACAAAGGTGCTGCCTTTCAGTCCCCGCTGCAAGCGTCTTGGTAGTAAACACTCACACTGGGTTTAGCACAACTCATGATGTAGTTCAGTTTTAATTCTGTATTTACACTGAACACATCCACTGTTACAGCGCTAGGTATACTTCAGTTAGGGAGTTTCTTTTCTATTCTAGCTCTACCTGCAGACTGCTTCAGCTGGAGACATTTGTATTAAAATGTTCTGAGTGAACTGACACCTCCAAGGAATCTTCTCATCTGTTGTCCCTAAGCTCCTGTCCATCTTTAACTTTGTTTTCATTAAGTAACAGGTATTTCATTCAGCACCTCTAGTTTCTCTTCACATGTGATCTTCAGAGGAAATCAGGTGACTGCTTTTTCTTAGCAGGCTCTTCTCTGGGTTCCCTAATTTCCTACAACAAAAAGTGCCTCTAGACCAGGGAGAAAAAGCATTCCTCCTTCGCATATTCCAGAAACAAGCCTAAAACAGCAGCATATCATGCCATATATAGGGTATGACACTTCAACTATTTATCCTCCCCACAATACTACCTTCTGTTGTGCCAGATCCATTTCAGCTACGAATAAGCTACTCTGCCCACTTTCCTCTTGACAATCACCTTTCAAACATCAATCCATACTACTAAATTGGCTGGTAGTAAGTATGCACACAATAAATAAAATATAATTATAAAAAATAAGCAAATATTTATTTCTGTATATTGATTTTGAAATGTGCATCATAATTGCCATTTTTCAAACCAGTACTTTTATAATCATAAATTTATTGTTTTTATTTTGTCATCTATTAGGCCAAAGTGGTTTTTTGTGTCTTTTTTAATTAAAAAATTGTTGGGTAAAAACAGGAAACAGTCTAAGTATTCAATATAAGATTAAGAAAATGCAGATAAATGGAAGCAAAAGATGGGAAACGTGCCACTACCAACTGTAACCAGTTTTTTATTTTTCACAGTATAACTGGCTACTTTAGGCAATGAAAACATCCATTACCTATTTGAAGACAGAGACGTCATACAAAAGACTGAGTTGGAATCTCTGTATTGTAGGTTTACAATCTAAATTAAAACTTTTGGTCAGCAACCCAGAATTACACAAAATAACCCGGCAATTCTTAGCTCTTCAATTAACTGGGGCACATGGTGTGCACTAGTTTTAATATGGCTCCGAAGTGGTTCTATTAACGATTCAGTATGAAAGCTATAATTCTGACAATACACTAGAAATTATTTAGCCTTTAAATAGAAGCCACTTAACTGCTTATGCAAGATATGCTTACAGAGAACAGAGCTAGAAGCAATCCAGTTACTAAATCACTCAAAATGCTATAGATTTTCTACTCTCCTTGTTTTTAATACTTTAACTTTTCACATGCATTCACAACTCAAAAATGAAATAAAGTTCAAGTTACAGAACAGCTATTTTTAATAAAACAAGGGGTTTACTAACATGAAAAAAAGTAGTAACAACACTAAAAAACCTTAGTGTTTTCAGAATTGTATTTACTCTCATTTTGCGCATGCACATTTCTCACTGAGAATGGTTAAAATCTTCCCATATTGGCACAGGAAAAACATTTTAAAAAACAGTGCTCGGCGTTCTATTTCTTCATTAGCAACAAAGCCAGAAGCCTAAATGACAAAAAATTCAACAAACTTTTACTTTCTGCCTATGTTCTCTATCATTACTAGCACCATTCCTCCACTTGCCTTCTTTCAGATTTGTAATTAAATACGATCCAAACACTGCTACTAAAATCATGTAACTTTTTGTTTGTTTTTCATCACTTGCTTCCTTCCTGTTTTTCAGTAAATCAAGTCCAATTTTTTTCCTGACTTCCTTTTGTTTCTTTTTCTCCAATCTCATTTCATCCCTATCACCCTATGATTGTTTCTTCCCCTCTGTCCTTCTAAGGCTGAGTCTTATATTAAGCTATTCTACATGTCTAGAATATTTCCTCACTAGAGACTCTCCTCTCCTTCTCCTCTAAAACCCTTTATCAGCCTTTGCTTTGTTTCTGATGGAAAGAGAGTTTAGCATGCTTCTTGACTTAATCAAGCACTATAAAATCAGAGTTCTGCAAAACTATGTTCTTCTGCATTTTCATGGACTTTAACTCCACTAGTAATTCAGAGAGTATCCTCTAGAGCACTTCTGTTCCTACTGTTGCTTAATTCAAATCAGGCTGTTAGCTCCACGAAGTGGCATCTAGAATGTTATTTTTCCACTACGTTAAAAAAAAATGTGTTGACAGTATTTTCAAATACTAATTACAGTTTTGTTACATCATACACTGCCATAAGTAAAGTTATCTTGTTATTTTTTCTAACTAAAGCAGTTCTAAGATAAAGTCAACCAAAAACAATGAAAAAATGACAGTTGGTTTTAATACGCTAAAGGAATCTTACCAGAGGATTGCTTAGAAAGAAAATACAAAGCTTCAAGACATTTCTGAGCAGCTGGGATCCCTATTTCAATTATCTGGATTTCTAGATGGCTCTCTCTGGAAAAGATCTTAGCATTAAAAAAGCTTTATTAGGACTGATGCACGTGTTTGATAGTGATCAGTCTTACCATACCCCTCACAGTTAGAAAACTCAGATGTTTATTTCACAGTTCCCCGAAGGCAGACTTCCAGCAGTGAGATGCAACACTTGAATACATTAAGTTTTCAGTGTTGATGAAAATATAAAATTGTGTGTTTTCAAAATAAGAACAGGTACATACAAATAACATCATGTAAGACATTTAATTTTAAGGGACAATACAAAGCAGTTTTTACCATTCAGATTATAAGGCCTTCTAGAAGTGAAGAAATAAGAAAATAGTTTTAAATTAGGTACAACACCTTGTAAATGCTTTTAACATTTACTATCTAAAACATATATAGCAAGTCGCTACTGAATTCTGTCAAATTTTTTTTCCATTTCCTGTAAGTTTTACACTATCAAGGATAGAGAGGGAGGATTTGGGTTTGATTTTTTTTTCCTTTTCTGTTTCATAGAAAAGGAATCATAAAGAGTACTGTAAAAGACAAGTGAGAGGCACATTCCCTACCTCCCAAAAACATTAATCTCTCTTAAAGCATCAGCTACATATAAAACAGAAAAAATTTAAATGCATATCTTCATACTAATACATCTACATATTGTGTTATGTACACTTGACAGACATTTAAACATATGAACAATAAAATGTATCCACATCATTGAAACAAAAATAACTATGGATTTAAATGTTTCAATACTTTCTAAAGAAATTATTTTACTTCTTTTTTTTAATCCAAGCGATTTTTATTAATCAATCTCAGTACATTTCAGGTGCACGGAAATTGAAAGATTAGGTAAAGGACAGAATCAGCAGTACACTATACTGGTGTATTAGTGGCCATAAAAGACTATACTTAATTAAGTCCTCTTTAGGAGTACTGCATACAATGAATAGCTTGATGGCAGTCTACCAGCAGTTTACATGATTAGAGCTTCATAGTGGATTAAACCTGCCAACTTCAGCTTATTTCATAGAATCATAGAATCATTA
>NW_009206419.1:1452-13841 GCF_000690835.1 Fulmarus glacialis | reverse complement strand
GCCCGGCCCCGGCAGGCACCCCGCGCTCCGGCCGCGGCTGGGACAGGTTTATTGCAGCGTGACGGAGTGCTGCTGCCTTCCCCGATGAACCAGCTGTAAACGTGTCAGTGGCTGCACAATAACAGATAGCAGAGAGACTTTAAACCTTTGAGCCCGGGGGGAAGGTCTCCCACTAAGGCTGCAAAGGGGAAGGTCACCTCCTGCAACTTCCCAGCCAAGTGCACCCTTGTGTCCCCAGACTGAACCGGGGCCGTTGTCTTTCTAGCTATGACATGGTGCACTATGGCCACTCGAACCAGCTACGCCAGGCTCGGGCCATGGGAGATTATCTGATTGTTGGAGTCCACACAGATGGTAAGAGGTTTTCTCAGCTTTTCACCTCCTGCTGCCTCTAGAATCGCTCAGCAACGTCAGCCTCGAGAGAACCAAGATATCCTGATACAAAGCAGGCTTCTTCCTGCATCTGCTCAAGGAGCAGCAGCCTTCAAAAGAGAAGTGTACCTTCCCTGGGTAAGGGAGTGGAGTCACCCCTTTCACGCTTTCCGGAGTGAGGGTTAGGTAGTTCAGAGCTTGCAGGCTTCGTTTGAGGGGTGATCTCTATTCTGTGCTGGAAAAACAGTTGAACTAGTTGAAAATCAGTCTGGTTTTGCTGGTGCAAACTGCAGAGCTGATATTCCAAAACAGATTACTGTGTGGAGAAAACTCGTTTCAAGCCCATCTGAAAGTTCAGTGCTAGGAACTAGTTCTTGCATGTGAAGATGGATTTTAAATTGGTTTATGGATGCGTATTTTCTAGCATGAACCAAGCGTAGCATGAAGCTATTGTTTAAAAGGGGAATTTCCCCTCAGGGGCTGCCAGGAAGCCCAGGTAATCCCCCCAGTAGGAAGTATCTGGGTACAGGGAGGCACTGAGACATTTTGCCTTCCGAGTGAATTCCAGGGCCCTTGTTAGCATTTAGGAAATGCAAATGAATTAAAATATTTTCTGATCTAGCTGGGCCTTCCTTCTCTACCACAAACCAATTCCAAGCAGAGTTTAGGCCCGCAGTGAAGTTCACCTACCCGTGAAATGAGTGAGGCTCCTGTAGGTGAGAGTCTTTGTAGCTGTAGTACGTATTTCTAACTGGGTTTTTCTGTTTCTCGCCCAGAGGAGATTGCCAAGCACAAGGGCCCCCCTGTCTTTACGCAGGAGGAGAGATACAAAATGGTGCAAGCCATCAAATGGGTGGATGAGATTGCTCCAGGAGCTCCCTATGTCACCACACTGGAAACCCTGGACAAATATAACTGTGACTTCTGTGTGCACGGTGGTGAGTGGTATTCTGAGGCGATAGTTGTATTAACACAGGCCCTCCGGGGCTTGCCTGCTCTTGGTTTCCCTGCTGCAAACGGAGGAACGTTCTGGCTAGTGCTAGGCATCAGGGGATACCTCGCGTACAGAGGTTTGCCTTACCAACACCTGCGCTGGGCAGTATGGCTACTCCTGTTCTGCTATTCTGGAGAAATACGTCTGTGTGCTAGGCACCCTAAGAGTGGCCAGATCCCTTGGTTTTAAGCATCCCTTTCACTTACAGAGATGAAACGCATTGTCTGACAATTATCCTGAGGTTGCCCTTAGCACCAGCAGAAATTGTGCATGGGGGAAATAGTAATTTACAAAACTTAAATGTGAAAAACGCTGTTAAAAAGGTAAGTGTGCAGAAATACAATCATGTTTATGTCTACTTATCCTGGGATGAGATCAGATGAGAAAAGCTTCTCTCTCTTTATCCAGCCGATAAGCTGTTCAAGGGCTTAGCTGACCGTGTGGTCAGAGACCTAGTTCTTGTTATGAATGCTTTTCAGTTTATAGTCACTGAAGAGAACCAGTGTTCTGAGGAAATAAAACCTGTGTACTCTGTCCCTTCCTGGGACTGCTGCTTGCGTTCATTCAGCCTCAGCCCTTCCTCCCTGCCCCTCTGAAGGTGTTTTATCAGGAGTGGTCTTTGCACTCATTTTACGTATCCTTCCTCATCTGATCCCAGCTACCTGCTATCGATAAGCCAAGTATTTCATTAAATGTAAATAAATCATTAATCTTCTGTAAGATAAGCTTTTTCACATGTACAGGGTAATTATCAAATTCCTTGTTAACTTAATTGCCTGCCCTGAATGTGTGTTTGGGGTATGTGACCCCTTACTAGACTTGGTGAGGGATTACGGCAACAGAGAAGCGCTCATGGCCTTTGCTCCAGTTTCCCTGCGTTTATCCCCTCTGCCAAATCATTCGGTACTTCTACCTGAATAATACCCTTGCACGCTGCAGTTTTGCCGGGCTGTGTTTATGCAAAAGATAAGTTTTGAAATAGCTGAGCTTAATCGGGAGGTGACAGACAGGCTGTTTCTGCCTCTCTCCTGGCACATGGAGCTGTGCTTGCAGTATGTTCTCTTCTCCTGTCCCTGTCCCCTGAGGTGAGGGTGCGGGGTTTGGGAAGAACTCCTCAGCTTCCCTGAGCGTGCCACCCAACTGTGTGAGAGAGAGCACTCGTGAGCTGCCAGTGCCTGCACTGTAAACTGGTTGTTTTGCCAAATGAAAACCAGCTTAGGTTTTCACTTGTGAAGATTTTGTACTACCACTAAAAGTAGATGAGAGGTGGTTTTGTAGCGTGAGTTGGGAACCATGCCAAAGATGAACCGGAATTAAGTCTGTAGAAGGGTAGCTTGATGTCACTGTAGAAGTGCCATCACTGACGGGAAGAACTGGCTGTTGGAGGACTGTTTAATTGACTGAAAAAGTTGTAATGTGAACCAACGGCTAAAACCAGTCCTAGAGAAGTTAAGGTTAAGCTGCTTTTTAATACTGAGACTGATGGTGGCTGTTTATTGTCATTCAGGCAATAATTCAGTCGTGCCTGCTGCTGGATTCACTGCAAGGGCAACCAGCTCAGATTTTCTGGGCTACCTAAAAAACAGTGGACCAGATGGTTAGTGGTGTTTAGCATCCAGCAGTATGCTTGTCTCCATAGATAGGGTTGTCTTGTGCAAACCCCTGACGTTTCCATGGGATGCAGGATGTATCCCATGTGATTGCACAGAGTTTTGGAGTGCAGGAGTTCTAGCCTGGCTTATGTGTTGGACCTGTTCAGCTACTACTGTCATTCTAAGACAGCTTTTGTGCAGCAAGGCTTGGGGTGCAGTTCTGAGGCTTTTCTCTCTCTGCAGATGACATCACTTTAACGATAGATGGCAAGGATACCTATGAGGAAGTGAAGACAGCGGGGCGATACAGGTAACCCGTTGCTGCTTACCTTCTTATCCTGTTTTGGGCAGAGTTTCTGGAATTTCGTGCCCTGAAGGGAAGTCAGATGAAACACAGCTATCTTCAGGTCACACTTTAATTTTGCTGTAACGTGTGTCAGAGCTTCAGTTGCTCCCACCATTTTGGCTTCTGGGAAGTGTTGCAGACTAGCAATTGACTGGCAGGGCCTTCCTGTTCCTGGCAAATGCTAGTTCTGGTCTTGAAGCCTCACTGGGAGCTGGCTCTGTTGGGAAGTCTGTGCAAGGTAAGTTTTCCTCATATGAGCAGTTGCTGTGGCGTGAAGAAGCTGTAGAGGTTCAGCAAATGAACACTATACTTTGTATCAAGAGCAGGTAGAAGGAAGACTTTCTCAGGACTGTCCCTGGTTTGGATTTGTCAGGTGTCACAGGTGTTCCTGTGGTAATGGTGGGAAGAGAAGAGACATATGCTCCTGTGGCTTCTGCTTTATCCTTTGCTTGTCTCCCTGCAGGGAATGCAAACGCACCCAAGGTGTGTCCACTACCGACCTCGTTGGCCGCATGCTGCTCATGACTAAGGCTCACCACAGCAACATAGTGAGTCAGAGGGCTTTGGGTGGGAGTTTGGAGTTCAGGGCATATGCCAGCTCTGTCCTTTTGCTGTCCCAAATCGCAGTGGAGCTCCTAGGTCTGGCTCCTAGGTGCACGGAGAACTGGCAAGCTGATTATGGGCAGTGGCAGCAAAACACCCTGCTTATGTTTGCTTAAGCCTGTCTGAGATCACAGTGTGATCTCAGCCCATGCTGCTTTGGAAAGATGTGGGGGGATAAAAGCTTCAATCCCTTATGATTGGTCTGGGCTTTAGGAACGTTATGGGAATTACAGGCTAGCCTATGACTTCTCTGAGGGTGAAACTACATAGTGCAGCCACAATGATCTATCAGCTCAGAGCTGCCAGAATTGGAAAGTCCTCTTCCTTCCCTCTGAGCTGCATGCTTCTGCCTTCTGCTGTCTCTAGTCTTATCAGACCTTTCTTGAGTCTCCTCAGCTCACCACCTGGTTATAGCTAACCTAAGCAAAGGAAAATAAAGGAAGTAGTTCTATGTTGGTTAATGGGTTGAATTGACTTGGTAAACAAGCAATCCAGTGAATGGAATCACCTAGATAACAGCAGGGACAAGACAAGGGACCCACAAGAGAATTCAGGGGTAGAGGGAGATCTTTCAGTGTGCTAAGCTGTTGGATTGGCTTAGCCGAAATATACAAGTTCACACCAAGATCTGGCACAGTGCTACTAGGTGTCTGCAGAGATCTGAGCCCGTCTCTAGTGGAGTACTTTGGAAGAAGAAGGGACGCTGTCCTGTTAGGGGCTTGCGTAGTTGAGGGATGACGTAGGTGTGCGATGCTGTCAGGTCTGCAGGTTGGGCAAGAACCGCTGTCACCGTGTGGTGCCAGGCTGGGATCAGATAAGGACACGTTTCATCTGACTCATGCTGGGACGTGACTCTGGTTTAGATATTAACTAGTTTGTCAGCATTCAGTGCCAGGGATCAATAGTGTGCAGTCTGAGCCTGGACTTCCCAGCACTTCTGCCACACAGAAGCATATTCTTGGTTGGATGAGCTATGTGAGTGCTTAAACATTTTGACTCTTTATCTCCCTTCAGGATGAGGACCTAGACTATCGGAAGCACACTGACAACTTTGGGAAGGTAATGTGAGTTCTGGTCGTGGACGTCTGGTTGTTGTCCTGTTTGAGAAGGATTTCAAATGTGCTTTCTGGCCTGTGTTGCAGGCTTGTTTTTTCCCCCACATTTAGCAGTAACCTCAGTAAATGTCTGCTGCCCCCGTAAAGTAGCTACTGTAGTCAGTGAAATAGGCAGGTGTGGCCGCACAGGGCCCACAAATGAACTGTCCTTCAGCAGCGCTGTAGAGCTGCTGCGCCCATTGAGCCTTTGCTGTTTTTCTGGCTTGCTTGTAAATTCTTTATTGCCGCTTCCTTTGGGATCCAAGTGCCTGCAGTTCCAGCCTAGGGACAGCCTCTGTGGATGCTCCTTTTAGTGCTCATGTTTTTAAAGGTGTTGCATTAGGTCTGGGAAGCGTTTATGTAGCAGGCATGTAGCTAGCATGCTGTACTGCAGAATTCACATGCCTGCTCTTCAAGTAGCAGAGCAGCCCTCCTGGGGTTCTCTGCCATTGTGTCCAGCTCACATCTTGGGCTACCTCTAAAGAGGTGTCAGCCCCTTGTTTTTTTCCTGGGTGTTGGATTGTCCCTGATTAACGAGCACCTGGACCTACAGCTTGAGTAAGTCTTTTTCACTCCTAGGGGGTTTGCTGACCAGGCTGAATCACCTGCTTTGTTCTCCACCATGTTGGGTTTTTTGAGCAGGTTTTACAGGGTCTGTTGCTCCAGCATGGCTGTTTCCTGGTGCTTGGATCTGGGGAGAATATCTGGGGACCAGGTACCCTGCATGACCACTGTCAGCTGAGCCCCCCTTCTGCATGCTGCCCTTTGTATGGCTTGCCCTGGTCTCGGCTGAGTTGTCTTTGTTCTTTCAAGTCTTGTAGAGCTAGCTTTAGGGGAGCGAAGCAGGGCCAGAGCAGGTGACTCAGTGGCTGTTTCCAAAACTGCCACATGGCGGGGACAAAGCTCCGTCTTCGGTTTCACCAGCGCTGGGATCTGGCCTTTGCTGGAGCTCTGGGTGATCCCTTCCCAGCTTGGCATGCCATCGGCCAGGTGAATGGGTAGGCTGCCTTAAGGCTTGAGAAGAGCGTAAGTAGGTTGTGTGTTGTCTCCCTTAGTAAGCCTTGCCTCTCCTAGAAATCCGAGACTGCCCTGTTGCCTTCCTCCTTCCTGAGCTTTCTTCTCGGCATCTCCTTAGCTGGCTGTGAGGGGACGATTTAGACTGTGTTTGACAAAGCAAAAAGGGCTTTTGTGAATTGCACAAATACTTGGTGCCAGGAATGTAGAAGGTCCAAGCTGCTAAGAGTTGTGATACTTGCTAGCAAATTAAGGCTAGCAAATTGCCTGCAGCTGCATTCTGTGTGTTGTCCAAACCCACTCCTGGAGCCTGAAAAGGAAATGTGTGTGGTGTGTGTTTTCCCAGGGGCCAAAAGGTCACAGTCCCTGGACTGGTGTCTCGCAGTTCCTACAGACGTCTCAGAAGATCATCCAGTTTGCATCAGGGAAAGAACCACAGCCAGGAGACACTATCATCTACGTGGCCGGAGCCTTCGACCTGTTCCGTATCCTTGACTCTGTTTTGTCAAGAAAGTAGCATTGGTCTTTTTGTTTGATGTTTTCGTGTTTTGAGGCACCAGACTAGGACATTTAACACACTTTTTTTTTCCTCTTTTTTTTTTCTTTTCTGTAGGTGTGCACGTGAGGGAAGAGGCAGGAGTTCTTGCTGGCAATTTCTTAGTCACAGGACACTGAGAAAGGAGCTACAGCTCCTCTCTAGAGAGATTTGTGGCTGTTGGAAGATTTCAGGAAGACATTTGGAAACTCTCCACACTCTAGTGATCACACTCTAGCTCCTCTTGAGGACTGGCTGTCATAGACCAAGTGACTGCACAGGGCATCTGGAGCAGACGCTTCATCCCTGGGACAGTCTTTAAGGCATTGTGCCAGAACAGCCAAAACAGGTAGAAATTCTGGACAGAGGCAAAGTTGAGTCCGTGTCAGGTGGAGCTGAAAAGATATCTGGCTTTTGCCCAGAACCTGTGGAAGGAGGCAACTGTTCTTAGGACATAGGCAACAAGTAGTGCAAAAATAAAATCCTTGGGATTCCTGTCTCCCACTGTGGTTTTTCAGTGCATCTGTTTCTGTCTTCCTTTCCTTATTTTCCATGTTAGCTTCAATTCCTTAAACAGGTCTACAGATACTGGGCATGTAGATTTCCTGGAGAAGGTTCACCAGCTGGCAGAGAAACCCTACATCATTGCTGGGCTGCACTTTGATCAGGTCCGTATATAACATTGTCCAAAGACAGAGCAGCTTGGCACCTGTTCTTTCTGAAACAAGCAGGCTGTGCTCTGGAAGACAGGAAAGGGATGTATTGGCCAATACAGGATTTTCATGTTGGGAGACAGTGAGAGGAAAAGGGGGTTGCTTTGTTTCTCTTCTAATTGTGCCTGGTGCTTTGCCTTAGGAAGTAAATCGCTACAAAGGGAAGAACTATCCCATCATGAACATCCATGAAAGAACACTCAGTGTCTTGGCCTGTAGGGTAAGTGCCTGTAGGGTAGGTGCCTCTGCGCTGTTCCAGAAATTGCCTGGAGCTGCGTGGTGTTCACCTGTAGGCAGCAATCTTGCATGAATTCTTTGATGTGCATTGAGAAAGCAAAGACAAGACTGATCACTTTAGGCTACCAGAGGTGCTGGTGTGCTCTCAGGAGGAATCACGAGGCTCCTCGGTTGTCCTGGCTAACCTGAGCTATTGAACCCATCCACCTCTGCTCCACCGGCAGCAAAAAGGCAGGATGCCTTGCAGTGCTGCTCTGCTCTGCAGCTGTGTTCTTGTAGAAAACTCTCTGCTCCTTGCAGCAGGGGAGAAAATTCCTGGGAAAGAAAGGTGGGGAGGCCCAGAAACGTGTGCTCTGAGCAATTAACTTTTGGATTTACTATATACACACTATCAGAAAGCATAGTCTTTAGTGGGACAAAAAGATGCTGCGGGACAAGCAATGGCGGCTAAACCCACTTTCCTGTTCCCTTACTTGAGTTCCTAACTCTATAACCAGATGACCTGCTCAAGTCTGTTTAGGAAGCAGGCAGCAGGCTGGCCTCTGTTTTGGTTCTTTTCCCCCCTTTTGCCAAATCTGGACTCTTTACCTGGTTTCTTTTCTAGTATGTCTCGGAAGTGGTGATTGGAGCCCCCTACGCTGTCACTGCTGATCTGCTGGATCACTTCAGGGTGAGAGTCTTTGCATATAGACGTACAAGATGATGGTGGTGTGCGATGTGTTCGGGGAGCTAAAATGGTGCAGGAAAGCACAGGGCTGTAGAAGAGGGATGGTCCCGCTCAGCAGGATTACAGGGAGCTCCAGATGCACTGCCAAGCCTGGTACAGGAGGGTGGCTTTGCTGATCTCCAGGCTATGCTGCAGTGAGTGCAGTGGCAGGGAAAGTCCCTGTCATCTTTTGGATCTTGTCAGCGACTTTGTGTCCTTCTCCAGGTAGCACTTGTGTGTCATGGGATGACTGAGGTGGTGCCAGACAAGGATGGTTCTGATCCATATGAGGTAAACTAGTAGCTGCTGTTGTCTGTGCTTCTTTGTCAGCATTTGATAGATACAGCATGGCTTTGTTCATGTTCCTGAGTTGAGAATTTGTATTGCAGAGGATACTACCCAAGCAAGTCCTTGGCAGGTGATGTGGGGTTTCATCCACCCCTGAGAGTAGCTACTTGGAGCAGAGCCTGTAAATCATTCACAACAGCTCTATTCTTTTAGTCACTGTTTTGTGTTGCCTGTTTCTGATGCCTTCATGGCAGAATGAGAAATCCTATAATCTTTGCTCTATGCCGGTCCTGGGCAGCCTTGCTCAGCTTCCATATACATGAAGCTTTGCTTTCAGCAGTTATTTATTCTGCCTCCTAGGAGATCATTTTGTGTCGTTCCTGGCTGGGTGCCCACAGGACCTGACATGACTTCTGCTCAGCTTTCACTACTGAACTGTAAACCCAGAGGTCCTGCGTGTTTTTCACAGCTGAGTCTGCTGTGTTTGTTCACAGGAACCGAAGAGACGTGGAATTTTCCAGCTGGTGGACAGTGGCAGCAATCTCACCACAGATTTAATTGTGCAAAGAATCATCAAGAACAGGTTGGCTTTCTTCATTCGCCAGTTCTGTCGTATACTGTTTCATCCAGCTTGTCTGAGGACTAATTAATGGGATCAAACAGGAAGAGAAGGGGTTATCTAAAGGCACAGAATCAGTGAACTGAAATCATCAACTTCCACAGCTTGGGCAGGCTGTTTAAATGTGAATGTACTAGACTGTACGGGAAGAAGAACAGCTAAGCTCTACTATGTCAGAATGTGCTTCACAGCATGTTTTATTATTTTTCCTCCTCCTCTATTAATGATAAAATTTATTTGCTGTATTCTTGGGGATTTAGCATGTCGCTTCTTTTGGAGCTTTGCTCTTTTAGGCCTGAGACCTTCACCTTCAGTGACGTTGGCTCAGGTCAGTGGTAAATTTGATTTTGGTATTACGGCACTAAGTGGTCTATCCCAGGGCAGCATCTTCCGCAGAGGGAGAAATAAGTAGTGTTTGGCCAGTGTGGGAGCCTAGGACTTTGGAGTGGTGGTAACAGCCGTGGGAAGCTCTGGGTGCTGGCTTTCAAAGAGGAGCCTGGGGGTTACTGGTGAGGTTTCTGAAGTACTCTCAGAAGAAAGCAGCGTAGGAGAAGGCAGTGCTTCCCTGCTCCAGGTGCTTTTAGTCTACTAGAGATACGGATGGATGAGAATCTCATGGCATTTTGTGATTGATGCAGGCTGGAGTTTGAAGCTAGGAACCAGAAGAAGGAAGCAAAAGAACTGGCTGTGTTGGAGGCCATGAAGAGACTGGAAGAGGAGAAGCACTAGGCCAGCAGAGAGCCGATGCGTGGGTCGCAGAGCGCTGCAGCCTCACCCTTTTGAGGAGCAGACAGCTCTTTGAGAGGGGACCTCTGAATGGGGACACTGCTGCGGGCATGCAGGATGTGCTGCCCTACCCTCATCTGTCCTAGCTCCTCCTGCACTAATTATGCAGACATAACGAGTTGGGATCCTGCTGCCTAGTTTTTCCCCCGTTAATCAGCCCCCATCCCAGGAGGAGATTTGACAAAAGAAAACAAAAATGTTTTAATTGTAACTAATGTTTTAACATGTTGATGTGCTTTTACCTTCTGCCATTTCTGGCTTTTAGTAGGAGGGAAATGGTGCAGCTGCCAGGCCCCCTCTGCCCCTCCAGGTTTGGCTTTCCTGAACGGAGTCTGTGTTCCAGAGCAGCCCTTCGGTGGTGGGGGTGGCTGGACAGACTGGCGAGAACGGCCTTCCCGGGGAAGGGGCATGGCACCCGCAGTTCCTCCTGCGAGCTTTTGGTTAGGGACGCTGGGCCATCGGTGTGCCGGCTGCTGGAGGTGCTGACGGGCCCTGTGCTCTTGGGTTCGCCGTGCTGCCTCTTCTCAGCTGCTGCCTCTGCACAAATACCAGACCCAAAGCTACTTCAGGTTTGGTTGGATAAAGCCTTTCTCCACCGTGACTGGTGCTGGCGAATCGTCTGCTGCCCCAGGAACGGGCAGCACGGCAGCTGCTGAGAGGGGCGGGTGGCTGGTGGCACAGGGACCCTCGGTTCTGTGGTGTCCCTGGCAGGTTGAGCGATTTCTCCACACGAGGCGTGGGAACTCTGGGCGCTTTTGCCAAAGGCTTTTCCCGTCACGAGGCGGCAGGACCCAGTGCTGCTCAGCGCCCTGCTTGCTGCTGCTGCTGGAGTCCACCTTGTGCCTGACGGGTTACCTCCCTGAGGGAGGGACCTTGTCAGCTGAAATTTCACGGCTGTTTTCTGAGGGCTGACATGCAGCACGTGTGCCCCCACGGGGAGGTGCAGGGCCTGAGGAGGACGGGTGCTGGGCTGAGCCCCTTTCTGCCTCTTACATTCCAGGGTGCTGTGGTGGATGTCCTGGGCTGCTCCCTGCACTGTGCTGGACTGTCCTTCCATGCCAGTTCTGTTGTCCTCTCTGTTGTAAACTTTTGTTGCTGATCATTAATAAAATGTTGAAGAGTTGTGTGTTGCTCTCTTTGGGGCTCAAGCCCGGGTAGCCGCAAGGGGCCAGGCCCCTGGCTGGAGACTCTCTCCTACAGCGGCTTTTCACGGGAGCTCTGATGGGGGCCAGGGAGAGGCCACTGTGGCCCGACAACGAGCTTGTTGCCCTTGGGCAGCCCAGCCTGAGCTCTGGGGCACGTTGGGTTTGTTCTGGTGCAGGGGTTAGGGATCACTCTGGCTAGAAGCTGTTTGTTCTCACTGTGGGAGGAGGTTTTTGCTGAGTTCACTAGAAAATTGAACTAGACTGTGAGGGGGTCTTTCCTTTGCTGTGTTCTGGGGTTTTATGCTTTCTGGACTAAAATTGCAGCAGAATTTGCACTGGAAAGGTAAGTGTCAGCAGTTCGGCAGGTATGTAACCATGGTGGGTATGGAGGGAGGAGGTGACCTGAATTCTGCTGATCGCTTGGTGTATCGCGACACCAAAGCAGCGTCTGCCAACAGCTGTGGTGGGTCTGTCCTGCTGCCTGGAGGGGCTGTGGTGGGAACAGATCAGCCGTGGCGCTTGGGGTGTCATGGCTGCGTAGTTGCTAATCCCAGAGCCTGTGTTTGCATACTGGCATTTCAGTAATGAATAGAATATTCATAGAATATGTTCACGTGTCATCTTTTACAAGAGCCGAGCGTGGGAATGCTCCCTGCCGAGCACTGGGCCGGAGGGGACTGGAGAACTTGGAGCCTCCTCTCCTCTCCCGCTGGAGCTCTCGGGTGCCTGGGGCAGGAACAGCGGTCCCATCCCTGTGCCACGTTGAGCACGGGTGATGCTGCGTGTGTGTCCGGTCATCCTGGGCTCCCCCCAGCTGTCCCTTGCAGCCCCAAGGCCGGTGCTGAGATCCACTCCCACTGAGGAGGGATGCGTAAGGGCAAGGGAAGGGCCAGCAGGTCCTTGCTGCTCCCAGCCTCGGTTGCTGCGCTCTGCGTTGTGCTCTGGGCTCTCCCTTCTCTGGGGTGCCAGTGCTCTGCGAAAGGGCTTTTCTCCAGCAGCAGGGACATGCTCTGTGAGGAACAGTTCTGCAGCTGGAGGAGAAGAAAGGGCAGCCCTGGGGGGTATGGCAGTCATCCCAAGCTTCTGCTGCCCTTTTTGGCAAGAAGGAAGATGCTTCCTCTCTAGGAAGGTAATGCTTGTCTTGCCCTGCCGGCTGGCGGCAGGATGGTGGCCGTGGTGAGAAGCCTGTTGCTGTGATCCCTGCCTAGCTGGTGACGCTCCCCAGGGTCTGGGGAATGGACACCTCCCTCCCAGCAGGTCCAGGCAAGCCCTTGCTGCTGCTGCTCGTCTGCTCCTGTGCAGAGGCTGGCCCACCTGGCGCCTCCAGCCAAACCCCCGGACTTTC
>NW_009206419.1:0-1441 GCF_000690835.1 Fulmarus glacialis | reverse complement strand
GTATCTGTTGCTGCTGCTGTTGTGCAGTTCAGTGATTCGCCCCTGACTGAACCGGCTGTTCTGCAGGCTGCACCAGCGGCTCACGCTGCAGGCTGTGCCCTGGCTCCCTGTTCAGCTACACCCCAGTGGAAAACAGGGGAGAGGTCCTCGCTGGCCGTCTGGGGGCCTTGGCTGCCCTGAGGGTCTGTGGGATCGGGCTGAGCCCTGTCCTTGTCCCGACTGCAGTCGGGGTGTGGGAGCGGGTTGAGGAGCAGGGTGAGTCCCAGCCCCAGCTCAGAGGAGAGTGGCTCAGGCCAGTACTTTGCCTGCTGTGGGGTGCAGGCAGAGCAGCCGTCAGGCACAGGGGGCACACATGCTGGGACCCCATCATGCTGGGGCAGAGCTGGTGCTCTGCTCTAGTCTGCGTCGCCGGCCCCGCCTGCCCTCGTCACTTTTGCTGAAACCCCGCTGGCCATGTCAGCTCTGCCGCCTGGGGCTGCCAAAGTTGCTCCTCGCCCCCGAAGCAGCCGTGACTGAGCTGTCAGCCCCTTCCCGGGATCCGAAGGCTGCTGAGCGCAGAAATAACCCCTCTGCGGTGTGTGGCTCCCTCCCACATGGACCGCAGAAGAGTTTGTCATTAAAAACAAACAACTCAGCCACGGTGACACAGTTACCCCGGGCTCAGCATTTGCATGTAAATGAGCTGCCTCTGGGACCCAAACAGGTACCGTTGTTATTAAAAAAATGACAGAAGTACTTTATTTCTGCTCTCACCACGCGCGGGTGCTTGCCTGCTGGAGAATTTACTCTGAAAACTTTTGCATATGATAGTCGTTTCTCCAAGTGCCTCTGGGCCCTTCTTCTAAGCTGCTGTTTACTGACAACCTGTGAGTCCCGGGGGCAAAAATGCGCATGGAGTTAAAATGGGGAAAATGGCATGAATTTCAAATTTGTGACTTTGTTTTCTGTGGTTTGTGTCTTGTCCCCCCCCCAAGCACAGATGATCAAGGCTCTGCTTCCTGCATCTATCCCAAGGAGGCTCCCCACCTTGCGATGCAAACTGTAGTGTGTGCCCAACATTTCTCCAGTGGGAACTAATTTGCTGAAATAGTTGTAGCAGGTGCCTTAATTAAATCTTGTAAGAGCAGCTGAGGGGAGGTGGCAGCTTTGGCCCAGACCCCACCACAGTGCAGGGCCCCCAGAGCAGGGCTGGGTTGGGGCTTGTCCCCCAGGGACCCTTTAGCCTTTCATGGAAAGGGACAATGGGGAGAGTGGACCCCAATGCCCGGTCACTGTCAGCCACCGCCACCCTGGCCAAAGCCCGGACCCGGCTTCTCGCAGTGTGTTGGTCCCAGTGCACTGGCATGTTCATCCCGCTGTGCAGGGAGCGCCGGGGCTCTGCAGCCTCTTGCTGTGTGTGGTGGCTCCGGGCAGGAGCTCAGTACCAGGCCCATGGCTGGTG
>NW_009206418.1:0-10921 GCF_000690835.1 Fulmarus glacialis | reverse complement strand
CCAGCGCCATCAGGGAGGCTGGGAAAGCTGGGCTGGCAGCTGTTGACATGAAGGACATGCAGAGGGTCTGACCCAAAGCACCGCTCAGATCAGTGACGTTCCCCCAGTTTCATTGCTGGGAGCCAACCCTGAAGTCCAACCTTCCTAAAATTTCTGGACTGCTTTGCAGGAGTCCTTCTGCTCGAGGAAAGCTGGTGCAAAATCACTCTGCTGATGTCTCGCAGAGCCTCTGCGCTGCCCGTTCCTTGCGTTTCCCACTTAAGACTCGGAGGCTCCTTTGCAGCTCTCCTTCCCACCAAGGGGAGAAAGAGGGGAGCCGCTTTGATCCCCCTGCCACCGCACAGAAAACCCACTGCGGCGGGGTCGGTCCCTGGCACAGGGAAAGTCTCCCCTTCTCTGCTCTAGAGTGGATTTTGTTTTCCCTTTCTTTTTTTTTTTTTCTTTTCCTGAAATAGCTGCAGTAGTAGGTATCCTGAGATCGAAAAGCCAAAAAGCAAAAAGAAACACTTCCACAAACCATGTCCAAACCGAACGCCACTGTTTGTTGTTTTTTTGGGGTTTTTTGTTCCGTTTTGCCTGACGGAGGGTTTTGACATGGTGGTGTTTTGTTCTGTGTCAGAAGGAAAACAAACCCTGAAATACCAAATTCTTTCACACAATGGACTTTCCTTTCTCTAAACATCCCTGTGAGATGGGCCTCTTGCAGCTCTCTCCTCTTCCCAGAACAAAAGAACAAATACTAGGAAATCTGGAGAGATGAGCTGCACGGAGCTGGCTGCAGCAGAGGAGTGCGCACCAGCCCCGCGTTACTCAACGTCTCCACTGCCAGCTGGTCCTCACCCGGAGGGGCAGGTGAACCTCCAGCAAGCGTTGATGGTCCCTGTGCCACTGATAGTTTTCTGCTGTGCACCTCAGACTCCTTTTTGTGTCCCTGCGAGTGGTGACAGGGGACAATTTCAGGTCCTCATCTATTATCCCGGACCCTCCGTCATCCACTACAACCCGGTTTTGCCCTGTCACCTCCATGTGCAGTTCCAGACTTCTTTGGTCACTCTACCATAGTCCCAAGAGCCTCTTTGGGAAATTCCGCCTTTCGTGACAAATCCTATTTTTTGGGTTCTCTCTAGGCTTGTGGTCTTATGGAGGCACCAGAGAGTGTCCTGTGGAGATGAGAGAGGTGACCAGCAGGGACAGGAGGGACTAGCAGAGAGCAGGAGCTCCTGGGGGATCTTCAGACCCAGCACCCTCCCCTGGGCAAGGGGGTGGAGGTCCCACCAAAACGTGAAGGTTGATGTGTTGACGGGAAGGGGCTGGTTGCTGGCTCATAAAAATAAGGAGAAAGAGGCTATCGCATGGGATCCTTGGGAAAATGAGGCTTTTTTCACGGTTTAGGATGTTATCTTCTCTTGCTTCCCACTCTCTTTGTCTGCCTTCCCTTTCATAAAGTTGTGCTTTGATAAGATTTTCTGTTTTATCATTTGGGGTAGAGGAAGTAGAAGTCACAGGACGATCCGAGATTGGGTTTCATTTTCCCTGGATTTGAAGGAGGGGAAGGAAAAGGGGGCTTGAGGCAGCATTTAGCAACAGCCCTGGCCTTACAGGGCCGGACAAGACCTGGAGAGGGGTTTGCAGTCCACCTTGGCTGATCCAGAAGACTTCCACACTATAAATGACATGAAGAAAGGATCTTGGTTTTCATTAAATCTTTCAGGTGCCCGGCATGGTTTGAGGAACAGAAATCATCGTTAGCAATGATTATATATATTTAGGCTTGATATAAGTTCAGTTCAACTGCAGTGAACTCATTTGCTTTTGTTACGCTCCTTCAATTTGGGGGAAATACACTGACGCTGCTTAGCAACTTTTATTCATTTTGGCAGAGAACAATAATCTGGGAAGGCCAAAATTTATATTTGTTACCCTGCCCCAGATGGTTACTTGATTTCCCAAATAATAAGTTATCTGGCCTTGCCATTTGCTTCTAATCAGCATTATTTTCCGAATTGCAATTGAGCATCCTGAAATCATAGAATCATAGAATATCTCAAGTTGGACGGGACCCATAAGGATCATTGAGTCCAACTCCCTGCTCCTCGCAGGACTACTATAAATGCGTATTGCTCGACTTTAACGTTGGATTATTACTCGTTCTGCAGTGTGGCAGGGCACCGTGCTATCTCGGGCAGTAATATCTCCATCTGACCCAGGCAGGCAGTCGCTGGTTTGACTCGGGGCTGCTCAGCAGTGGGATGTGCTGTCCCTGCCAAAGCAGATACTGTAGGTTCTTTATTTCCTAATTGTCACTTTTTCTCTGACTGCTTCAAACAGAAACAAGGAGCACGGAAAGAACAGTGCTTCCCCTGTCAGGGATGGGGCGGAAAAGACAGAAAAAAAGACTAAATGAAGAATGCGGTGAAAGGCACCACCACATCCAGGGGTCTGACTCTGATCTCGCTTGAAGCAGTGTAAACAAGCAGGTTACAAAACCTAGGAGGTCTGACTCTGATGCTGGCACCAGAAGAACGAGGAAAACGTATTTTAGACCAATTATGCTGTAGAATATACGTGAGATTTTCAAAGCACCTAAAGCCATCATCATCTGGCAGTGCAGTAATTTGAGTTTTAGGGCCAGATCTACACGCTAAGGCCATGAGAACCAGATCTTTAACCTGATATAAAGTGACACTGTTGTGTTTGGAAAGATTTTCTATGGTTTGAAAGATCTGTGACCACAAGATCTCTCTGCTGCTCTGCTAACCTCCCTGCTGGGACACCCTGCAGCTAGCCCAGACTCATCTCCCCCAAGCCCTCCACCTATCTTTCTGCTCTCCGTACTCCAAATCTCTAGATAAGTGTCATTCCCTGCAAACTGGCTTGGGTTTGCCCTTTTCTGCTGGATAGTCACCCAACCTTGCCTGACCTACTGCCGTATTTCCCCCACATTTTGTAACCACCAGCTGTGATAAAGCTCTCTGCTCATATTCAGGATGGGACTGTCCTTGCCTGTGCTCCTTCCTACAAAACTCACTGGAAAAGCATCCCACACACTTGGACTCTTGAGCAACTCAACTCACCTACACAAAGAAAAATGAAGTAGAGCTGGTAAGCCTGAGCGAGTGGTCCAGGCCAGCCCCTGTGGAGCAATAGGATAGGACTTGCAGGGAGATCTTGTTCCCTGATGTTCTCCAGGTTCCCATTAGGAGCCAGGCAGAGCTACCTGGCTTGCGTGGACCTGGCTAGCTGTCCCTCCCGCCCACCTCTCCACTGGTCACTGGTGCAGGCTAGGAACATGGGGCTGCTGCTCCACCTCTACCCATGTCCTCCAGGGTAGACCTAGAGTCTTGGAGGAGCATATAGTCATGGCTGATCTGTCTGAAGGCCATGGATACTGGGAGATATGCTGGCACTAGTGGTGTGCCCTGTCCCTACCACAGAGAGGTCTCTTGAGCACTATGTTAGGCGAGATGTATTGCTCCAGAGTACGGCGAGGGATTCCCTGGAACATCACTTTATTCAGGGGCATCAGGTATCCCACAGTCCCATGAGCAAACAGATTGTCATGCCTCATGATTCATCCTTCCTGGTTCCCATGGAACAGTGAGAGAGCCACAGAAGCCCTTGGTGGTTTTGGTTGTCCTCAGCTATGGTTCATTCCTCCAGTCCTTCTTGCTCTTACATCCTGCAGGGCAAAACAGAAAAGATCGCAGTACAGAAGCAATGATCAATATAATGGTCCGTCTTCCTTTATGCTAACCAAGCACACACTCCATTGCTGTCCTACAGCTACCCAGGAGAAATGAGAAGACGTCTGGGAGGTGCTCAAGGGTGCTAGTGTACTGCTGCACAAGCCACTCCAGAAAGGGTATAGGAAGGGTTTCAGGCAGCAACAGCATGGTGATTTAATCAACTTCAGCAGGCTTTTTGCCAGGCATATCCTGTCCAGCTTGTGTTGAACTGACTGGCAATGAGGCGAGTCAGTGGCAGCCAAGTCCAAATGACCAAGACTAGCCTCGTTTCAGTGCTCAGTAGCTGATTCATGTTTTGGTCTTCTGCCCCACCCAGTCTAGAGGGAGTTCAGCACGTCTTCCCAAGCTTCACTTTCCTGCTTTCAAGGCTCTCCCTCCTCCAGAGATCTTCCCACACTCGCGGCCCAACCCTCTGCCACCAGTCCTCTCTGGTCTCCTGGACTGGACACCATGCAAGGCAGGAGCCAGCAGCTTGCTGGCTTTGATTCATCATCATCTAGGAAAAATGCTGGCTGATCCTGCCGGCTCTGCTTCCTCTGCACCATCTGCCATTCATGATAGCCATCCTCAGCACAAAGACTCGGTGTTTATCTCCACCACCCTGTCTCCTGGGAAAAGGCCACTTCTAAGGTCACTATTCCTATATGGCACTGCTGAAGGTGGCATCTGGGAAGTGGAGCTGTGGAAATGGTGCCGTGCCATGCCCTGGCAATGAAATGGCATCCTGTCTCGTTGCTTTTTCCAAGGCTTTTGCTAAGGCAGTGGCTCAGAAACATCACTTTATCCTCAAAGCAATGCCCTCCTCAAACCTCTCCACCATGCAAGAGCACCCACGTGTCCTGGTGTGCCAGGAATGTGGCAGTGCTGGCTGCAATGGCCGGTAGGATGGACTGGCGATGCCAGTCGCCAAGAACACGGCATCACGTGCTCTGGATTTGGCAAAAAAGCATGGCCACGGGACCATGGGAACACATATCCCACCAGCTTTGTACCATCAGGTAATGCTCAGGTTTGGTCTCAGTGACTTACCTGTCTATGGTGTGAGTTAAGAATCAAAACCTGATGGTTTCCCATGGGACTTGGACTCCTGAATGATGTAAGCATTTGTGGTCCCTTTCCTTAAATAACTACAGAGTGGAGCCAAATGGGTATTCTCTCCAACAGATGGGCTGCTGACTGGTGCTGTTGGAGGCTGAGAGATGGAAAATCGAAGAAGATGCCCTGATGTGGTCTGTCACTAGCTTGAAGAGAGAAGAGCAGGTGAGATCTGGTTTCCTTATTCTGCCAGGCTATTCAGATGCTCTAGCAGTACAATAACACAAACATTTATTAATTTTTCCTCTCTGTTTTGGTGGGTCAGGAAAATATTATTACCTTGGCTTAAAGGCAGGAGAGTGGAATGTGTCTTAAAGACGGGAGACTGGGTTATGTCCTTTGGGACAACAAGGATCTGCTTACATAGCACAGGTCCCAGAAGAAGCAGGGCTGTGTCAGAATGGCATTCTGTAGAATAACAGAAAACAAAAGCTTTTCTTTCTCCCTAAATAAATCAGTTCTGTGTTTCCTTTGTGGTTCACTTTTAAAGGCTTGCTGAATTCAAGGAGGATGTGGTCACACTCATTGGAAACTCCAGATGCTACAATTATAAACACCAATCTGCAATAAATTCACATTTTTGATGAGTTAAATCTCATGTGCTTTCACTCTATTTTTCTTGCAGGGTGATGGCAGGCTGCTATAGTTTTCATGTCCCTTGGAGAGCGTTTGCCCAATACCTCTGATATCTCCTCCTTGATTTCTTTGACAGGATCCAGTCTTTTGTTATTTACTGATGTCACTGTAGCCTAGGAGAAATCAACACAGTCATGAATTATGGGCTATGCTGGTAGGACGTTTCACTCTGATTGTTTGATTTTAGTGTGAACAAACTCCAGATAATTAAAGATGAGTTCAAGCTACAACACTTCACTTCTGGCTTCTGAATTGCCCTAAGTGGTGAGGAGGGTTGAGCACTTTCACCTGGGTCATTAGGAAGGTGAGATCCTTCAGCAAACATGAATCTGCCTGTAGGTCTCAGTTTTGAAGAAGCCTAGGATTATAGCAATGCAGCTGTATCTCCACTCAGGAAACTTTTACCAGACTTTAAGAGAAGGAAACTTTCACCAGACTTTAAGAGAAAAATCTCAGAATCACTAGGATGAAAACATCACGTGTGGTTGCATGGCTAGTCTTTAGCTTTAGGCATGGCATCCTCCAACTGGTCCTTCACCTGCAGGACATTTCCATCCCACCTACCACCTTCTGCTGCTGAGCACCTGAGGGAGAAGGAAAGCAGCATCCTGGCCTGTGGGTGTGTGTTTCTGAGATGGGAGAGGCATCAGGGCACTGACTGCCGGGACGTATCATGTACCGTCTCTGCAAAGGCTACCACCAGCACTCTCATTTGCTTCAATACTCCAAATGTTACCTTCAATAAAAAGGAAAAAAAAAAAAAAAAAAAAAGAAAGAAAGAAAAAAGAGGCCAGAGTCTTGCTTTCTTCTTGAACAACAAAACTCCTTGACTCCAAAGCAAAAGCAAACTGAAGTCAATTAATTTCAAAATCACTTCAGAAGATGATGTATAGTGCTGCTGTGGTACAATAATGATGAGGAGGGTGCCGCCAAGCACACAGCCACCCAGGGCACGATTAGAGGAGTAACTCAGACTTTTCCATCTGAATGCTCCATTTATTATAAATAACCACCATTTTCAATCATAACTTACTGCCTGCTAGAAGCCCTGCAGTAATGTCGTTGTCATCTGCAAGCCCTGGAGCTTGGGGAGGAGAAGAGGGTAGGATGTGTTTGGTTGTTTGATGGGCTCTTTCACAAGGGCTATGTTCAGATATACCTACGTGCACAAAGCACCGCAATTTGGAAAGTCTGGGCAGCCTTTGGCAAGGTCCTCTTTGTACACCCAAACTACAGCACCGCCCCTTAAGGTAGTCAAGAATATGTGAATGCACTCTTGCTTACCCTTGGAGTTTATAGCTCTTACTGTTGGTTAAAAAATCTGAGACAATTAGGCAAATACGAGGACATTGAGTCTGGAGGATGCCTCAGCTTGGGGTTTGGAGATTTAGCTCATGATTTTTAACTCCTTGACATCACATGGGCAAACACTTGCTTTGCAGTCTGATGAACACCATGGTTTCCAGCCAAGCGTTTGACCCAGAGAGTCAAGCCCATTACTGTGTGACTCACAAGGTAAAATCAACAACAACAAAAAGCCTTGGAAACACAGCCTGACTCAAGAGCCCTGTAAAATGCCACAATGGCACAATCGAATATGGAGCAGTAATTTTACCACCTGGGAGGAAAGGAGCCATGGACCCTCTTTGGATGTGAAATTAAGCCAGTGCTTATTTCTAGTAGATTCAGCCTAAATAGATTTGGAGCTTACCTTCAAATTTAGGGGGTCCCTGCTGCCCCACAAGAGCTTCTCTGCTAGATCAGGTTGGGTCCATTTAGGGAGTAAAGGGTTTGCATTGCCTCAGGAGAGTCCCTGCGAGAAGCAGGACAGTGAAGGTGGGGGCTCATCCCAGCTGTGGTCAAGAAATTGATTTTTGGGTTGACAAGATGAGGGGCTTTCTTCATGATGGGTGGGACAAGGAAGTCACCAAGAAGCTAAAAACAGAGAAGGAACAAAATGAATATTTGAGGAAAAAAATGGCAAAATATTTTCTTTTTATATCCTTCTATGACGTAATGGTTATTCACCACCTGAGTTGCACTGGTGGTTGTGACTCCTCTCAGGGTGTACATACGAAGCGCTGCTGTACTGCACGTGTGATGGCCTGAACGGACAACTCAGTCCCTGGGGAAGTGTCTGGTGACTGGTGGCTTTGATGAGACCTATAGGAAAGCCACTCGTGGTGGAGAGAAGCACTCTGGATCCCAGCTGGTTCACGTTTTACGTGTAGTTGTAAAAAATCAAACGATCATTTAGCATGCAATCAGTGGATGGAGTAAGGTTTTTTTTAAGTCAGAACCATAATAGGTCATGGCCAGTCACTAATCTCTAGCTCTCATGGTCAGAGGTCCCCTCTGATGCACGGGGGACTCTCCTATCCTGTGCTGACGCCACATGGTCTGGAAATCCCTGTGGTCTCAGAGTTCCCCCCCAGGCTCTGGACCCATGCACGGAGGTGAAGGCACTGATTGCTGTTCAATATTCTGTCCCACCAGAGACTGGATGGAAAATATTGATTTCCTTTAAGAGCTCAGGAGAAGAGGCGGATTCACAAATGCAGTTGTCTCTCTGTTCAGAAAAGTGAGAGTGAGGACTGCTGGGACTCAAGCTTTCCGCGTACGCATTGGTCCCAGGTGGGCTGAGCACTGGATTCGACATTGCACCACCCATCTGGGGCCTTGCGCTTATTGTGGGCTCGTCTCTCCTTGGAGGCAAAGGGGATACAAAGACCAACCCCCTCCCATGCCATGTTGAAGGCTCCAGTCATGGAGCAGGAGGATAACACTGAAGTAAGTTTCCATAACATGAAAGACCTTGGTCTGCTACACCAAACCACAATGCAGACCCCTGTCTCCTATGTCGGCCACCATGGAGCCAGCAAATATTAAATAAGCTGCTGTCTCCACCAAGCCGGGCTGTATTCATCCTGGCAGCCCCAAGGTGATATCTCTTGCTGATCCTTCTACAAAATGCCGCATCCTCTCTGGGGGATGTTTTCAAGCCAAGGTGCCCTTTCAGACCTGAGCTTCAAGGCTAGGAACAAACCACCTGGGATCAGATGTAGAGGCAGAAGAAAACATGACTAAGGAGCGTGAGGTGTTCAACCTGATGACAGTAATAATTGCGTCAGTTTTGTTTGGTTCATGTATATACACCGGTGCTGTCGGAAGTGAGACGTAAGAGCATCACCAGCACCGAGGTACCACCGTTTTCTGGGTGCTGCACGTGGGTGCAGCTACTGGCCGCTGAGGGAGGTTATTAATCTTTCCCCTGTGATTGCCTTGAGCGCCGGAGCAGCGAAACGCTTGTTCTGCAGCCCCCCGCGCTCAAATCAGCAGCACCCGGAGGGGAAGTCCAGAGAAAGGACTCCTCGGAGGACAACCCACATGCACCCACTTGAAGGACAGAGGGTCCTCTCTGGAGTGTCACAGCCACTTTGCAATTTGGGAACCTTCAAGTTGAAAGCCCCTCCACAGCACATACCTGAAGGGGCACTTCATCTTCTCTGGCTGAAGGAATTTGTCTTAACTAAGGCATTTCAATTAAAAGTCAAGACTGAATCACTGCAAAGTGCTGGAGACAAGAGTCATTAATACTGGAATGCAAGTTTTAAATTATTTTTAATATGCCGTGCAAGGCATCCATAAAAGTCCCTTAATCAATACGCATTTCAATTCCCTGCATTAGGGTTCGCAGAATTTAAATTCAAAGCAGAGGAAGTGTCGGGATACCAACTTGAATTTCTATCAGAGCTCTTGCACAGCCAAACCTGGGAGACCGCCTGGGTCCAAGCGGATCAGACTGGATCAGACTTTTTTGGTGGCTGTACCAAAATTAACTGGTGGTCCTAGTCCCTGGAGAACGGGTGTTGGGGCACATCATTGGGGGCAAGTCTTGGAGTCCTGAAGGTGATGGCAACTGGGATTTTGCTTGGCCATCTCAGCCAATATCAAATATTCACGGGTGCTATTGGCAATTTAAGCATTACCTGACCATCTCCTGGAGAGAAGAGTGGAGAGGATGGGGATGGGCTGAGCCACAGCCCTTAGCTCTCCGGGCTGCGGGTGCTCATGCTTGGGGACCCCAGATCTTCACGTGCAGCATTCACATGGCCTCACGGCATACACTGTAGATTTGATAACTCTCTCCCTGCGTAGGTACGGGGTTAGTTTTGTGGCTGATGCGCAGCAAAGCAAGCTGATACTCCTGCGTGCCACTGCCGGCAGCAAGAGGGGAAGATCCAGCAGCTCACAGGAGGAGCATGGAGGGGCACGAGCTTTCCCAAGGCAAGAAAGGACAAGGGGACCCGTCCAAGAAGGCACTTGCGGGAGTGCAGGGGACTAGGAAGTTTGAAGCTAAGTGTGTGTTTAAGCATTTGGCTGGATCAGGGCCAGGGGTGCAGAAAAGAAATTTCCGGCAAGGAGAAACCTCTAGGAAGAACCAAACCCTAGAGGAAGCTCAGGGTGAGGTTTGCGCTTCCTATTTCAGTCTTTAAAAACCCCTGTCTCAGGAGGGGGTGAGTTTCAGTAACATCCAGTGTGTCTGTTCCCCCACATTTGTATCCAGAATGGGGGTGATGAAAGTAAAGCACCTGGAAGCCCCACAATGAAGATGCACCCTCAGAGCATCCTTCCCTTCAGTTAGCATCCTGAGGCCCAAGGGCAGAGCAGCATCACGCTTTGAAGAGTTCATAGGAGGAGGGATGCACCGAAAGGAGCAGAGATGGTTGTTGCGGCTAACTTGACACCCAGAGATGAAAACAGGGCCTGGGAACAGATTTATCCCATGGTTATTTGCATGCTCTGTGCCATGGGTTTGGATGGGGCCAGCTATTTGTCTCCCCAGACAGCCCCCAAACATGGCTTGGGGGAAACCAGGAGCTGGGGGCTATATCCTGGAAGCAGGCTGGATGCAGTCACCCTGTTTTGGAGGCTAAAAAAATGCAGCCTTATAGAGGAAAGCCAGATTAAGCCATTTATGTGCATGCCTCAGGCCCTGCTTAGTTTACTGCCAGCCTAAAAATCCCCTGGTGCTGGGAAATCATCGTGAACCTTGTATGCACATTGCTGAGGCTCAGCTTGCGTTCGGAGGGATGCATCTGTCTGATTTCGCTACCTTGATGCTTGAAATGAGCTAGGGAAAAGCAGGCAGCCTTTCGGAGAGAGAAAAAAAAAAAAAAAAAAAAAAAGAAAAACCAGAAAAGAAAAACCAGAAAAGAAAAACAGAAAGAAACCAAAACCGGGGGCGGGAGGGAAGGAAAAGGGAGGATTTTGTCTCGGGGAAAGGCAGCCCGGAGGCGTCGGAGCCTCGGAGGACCGTCCTCCCCGTCTCCCCGCATTGCGAAAGACCTTTTTGCTTGGGCTCGGGTGCCCCTCGGTATTGCAAAGCATCCCGGCACGGAAACTCTGGCCCACGCTGCGCCTCCCAAGAACCCAGCGGGAAT
>NW_009206417.1:0-297 GCF_000690835.1 Fulmarus glacialis | reverse complement strand
TGCGTGTCCCCTGCCCGGGGTGCGTTAAGAAAATGCCCTTCCCTAATGATGACATCAGTCGGTCTTTATTGTATGAAAGCGAATTAACTTTGCTCATCCCTACTAGTTCCCGTTCTACACCGAATGTGATGAGGTGGTGGAGTTTTACTGGAGATGTGGGTACTGTTCATGCTGAAGTAAAACTCCACCACCTCATCACATTACAGCGTATCATGTGAACTCATCACATATATATCTACAAACAAAGTTAATACACTTTCATACTATAAAGACTGGTTGATTAAATAGTTCGGGAAG
>NW_009206416.1:0-1078 GCF_000690835.1 Fulmarus glacialis | reverse complement strand
CGAGCGGGGAACCGCAGAGCCCGGGCTCCCGCCTGCCACCCGGTTGCGGGGCTCGTGCTGACACGGCCGCAGCACGGTGGGGATGCTCAGCACCATCAGCCCCACGCTGGCACGGATGCCTGGAGCAGGGGCTCAGTGCCATGGCCCCCCCCGTGCCTCGTCCCGGGGCTGCGGAGGGGAGCTCCTGGGGGTAAATGGCCACGAGCAGTGCAGCCGGCTCCGGTTTGCAGCAGCCAGGAGCCCACCTCTTGTTTTATTTCACGGAACAACTAAAGGAATGGCTGATGCACCGGCCGAGCACACGGTCCAGCAGCACCCCGGGCTGCGCGGCGGCCTAAGAGATTAAACCCCAAACTCACGCACGGTGACTTCTGCTCTTCCACCCGTCCCCGGGAGAGCAGGGACTCCCCAAAAATCACAGCCTCATCACTCACGGTGCCCCATGTCTATGGAAATATCTATATTTTAAAGCATATACTCGCACAACCTGTAATCAGAGCAACACAAATAGCCCCTGCTTCCCATGTAAATTAAAAACACCCATTAGGCAGATTTCAAAAGATGTCAGTAGGCTTATAATTATACACGACATCCTTCCGAGATAAAAGCGATTACCGGGGATGCAAATCACTTAGCAACCAATCAGTGCCCCCAGAGTGCAAAGCACTGACCAGCCATCCATTTTCGCCTCGTCCTTTTATTCCCTGCATCGAGCAAATACAAACACAGATAAAGAGAGGCACAATAGCTCTTGACACGCAAATAGGTTAACATAATAAAGCCAGCTTTAGCCGGCTCACTCGAGGGAGAAAAGCAATTCTCAGGCAAGCAGGAGGTAATAAAACAGGGCTTTTGTGTTCCTGGCTCCCATTCTCACCCCTGCGCCAGCTTTGCTGCATTAGCTGATAGGCATCGCGGTTTGATTGAATTACCTTTCATGAATATTAGCTTTTTGAGGAATGCGCAGGCAGAAGAGAAAGAAGAAATGTCTTATTTTTGCATGCATGCGCCCGCTGCAGACGGCCATGCGGCGGCACAGATGCCGGCGGGGCTGGGAGCGGGGTCCCGGCAGGTGCAG
>NW_009206415.1:9590-11803 GCF_000690835.1 Fulmarus glacialis | reverse complement strand
GCACCGCTGCGCCCCGCTCTGCGCCAGCCGCCCGTACCCACCTCTCCCGCCACCTCCCCGCAGGTGGCTTCTCAGCAGGAGTGTCCCCTCCTCCCTGCCATCTCCGCAGGATGCTCCTCTGCGTCCTTCTTAATATTACAATTTTCTAATATTTCTTTTTTTAAATGCCTAGCCTCCTTTCAGCACAGTGCACAAACAAGGAGCTGCACGAAGCCTCACAAGCTGCTGAAATCGCTGGGAAAAAAGCTGGCTTTACTCGTTCGGTGGCTGCCAAGACAGCACGTAGGCTCTCGGCAACGTCTGTGGATGTGGGGAGATGCCGCACGAGTGAAAGGAGAAGGAAGGAGAAGTCCCAGGCAGAGAGATGCTGCTCTCACAGTGCTGGATCATGCACAGTCTGGAGGCTCACAGCTTTATGCAATTTTTTTCTTCCTAAAGATAGTTTATTTAGTTAACTCTGAGGAACCCAAGAGCCAGAACTGTTGATCTAGAAACCATTTTGAAGGAGACAATTTAAAAAGATTTATCACTGAACCTACTGTACCCAAACCACACGCTTTAAAGCAGTGCTGGCCAGCAACACCTCCCGCAGCCCACACCAAGCCCCTCTCCCTACGGGAACAAACCCGGAGCAGCACTGGGAGCACTTGCTCAGGATCAGGGCACAGTAAAGGCACGCTGCGCTGGAGGCGGGTGCTGCAAATAAAAACAGATCAAGAACGAAACCGCTTTCTTGCTCGCTTTCTGAACACATCAGCACTCTGCCAGCAGCGCAGGCTCCTAAACCAACTCAAGGAGTGGGCTGCAAGAGCAGGGTTAAAGGGAGGGCAGGTGAGCTGCCCCACTCCAGCATGAGCGAAGGACCGGGGCAGAGCTCTGCCCCCAAACACGCACCTCTCCTGGGAACACCTGGGTGCAAATGGAGAAGCCGTCCAGGGAGGCACCGGTGCTCAGGGTAAAGCACTGCGAGCACGCAGGGGATGTAGGTTAACGTCTGCAAGCTGCCGGCGAGGGGACGGTGCCACCCGCGCACCGAGGAGGCAAACAGAGGCCACACCGCACGTGGGCTGTCACCGGCGGTCCCGGCGCAGGCTGGCACACCAACAGCCCGCAACCTCCGCTCGCACCACGTCTTGCAAACAGGAAGGCTCCGACAGGCAACCGCGCTGCAGCACCCGGCTGCTGCCGAGCACCCGGCCAGGGTGGGCTTCGCCACCCTTCGACGGCGAGGCAAACCCATCACAGATGCTTTCTTGCACCATGTACAGTGTACACACGTCAAAGCTCTGCCAGAGCTATTTGGGGAAAAAAGGCAACAGATACACTGTGCTAAGGAAGATGAGCCACTGCAACAAACCAGGACAAGGATTTGTGTTATTGTTTAAATTTTAGAGGAAAAAAAATATCCCACTACAGGCAAAAAGAGAGCTCTCCTAGCTCCCAGCTCCCACATCCTTACAGCTAAATTCCGCATGGCTGTGGAATATGCTAGCAAAACTACCCTCAAACAAATACAACAGCCTGTGTACAGCAGACCAGGAAGCACGACTGCGTTATATAAATCATCTAAGGTCAACTCCGCAACTGGCACGGCGAACACGGATGTTGCAATCCCACTTCTCACAAGAGCTGAAATCAAAGTTTAGGAACAGAATGAGAAAAAGCAGCCTCCCCCTCCTCCGGGGACGTGGGCAAGCGGCGTTTCTGCCGGGGCAGCGGGGAGGTAGCGAGGGCTGCGGGGTGTGTGCGCTTGCAGCCCCTTTGTTCGAGACAAAAGCCCGTCCTCCGGCAGCCTGCTAGCCACGCACGCTGGAGCGTGCACTGCCAGATGTGTGTCGTTAGAGGAGTGCCACTCTCCTTACACGTGCACAGGCTCGGGGGCACCCCTCCATCCCCATATGACGTGGGCAACTTTTGTGCATCTACAAACATGCCTCTACCTGCTAAATGAAAGCCGGCCTCGAGCCAGCCAAGGAACAGAAGGGCCTGAAACGCCCCACGGTTGCAACGGGGTGGTGCAAGAGGGAAGCAAGGTGCCCGTAAGCCTTTTCCCATCTCAAGCATCTGATTCCTGGAGTAAAAGATCTCAGGGACAGGCTCCTGCTAAGCATCAGTCTGCCTCTGCGCGTTCATCTGCAGCTCCCTGCTGCTATCTCCTCCCCAGCGGCTGAGTCACTTCCTCTCTTCAGTCTCCACCAAACAGGTTGCTAGAG
>NW_009206415.1:0-9303 GCF_000690835.1 Fulmarus glacialis | reverse complement strand
CCAGCCACAGCCTCTCCCCCAGCAGCACTCTGCTCTCCCCACCCTGCTGCTCTCTTTTTAATTTGGTTTCCTTCTCGATGCCGCCAGCAGAAACATTTCTAACATCTCTACAGCCAGAGAGAGACCAGAGCCCTGTGAGAAGCAGATAACTGCTGCTGGGGGATATGGAAAGCGAGCTGGTGGAACCCTACCATGACATTTTAGCTGTCACGAAGGTCAGACAGCCCTGAAGCGAGTTTGGCTTTAAATTCTCAACCAAGTATTGAACGTGGCAGAAACACCCTTGATAAAAAGCAGCAGCTATGGCTCTGGCTCATCAGCTCTGCCTTGCCCCGGCCACCCTCCCTCCAAAGGTGACACCCCTGAAATTATTCTAGCGAGCCACTACGTGACCACGAATGGTGTCAAAGCGCTCCCCACGCCGCCCGTCTGGAGGGCGAGTGAAGATGACCCGTGTCGGGCTGTCACCCCACCTGCTCCCCGAAGGCCAGGGGCCACCCCTTCTCCCACCACTGCAAACCCTCATTTATTCATTCACCGACGCACTCGCCCGTCTGCACGCCACAAATGCAAAGACGACACTTCGTCCCTGCAAACGGCCATCAGTATGAGCTGTCGTTTAACGAGACAAATTAATGTTTTGAAACTTTCTCTCCACATAGGGAGTTCAGCAACTGAGAAAATTACCATTCGGCACACAGAAACCCACCCAGAAATGCCGGGCCAGCCCCAGGATGGGCCACCATGCGTCCTCGCCGGAGAAACAGCCCCCACCGCCGCGGTGGCTGCGTGACCCAGGCGGCACTCATGACCTGTTAAAATCTGCCCTCCCAACTTCCGAACCGGAGGAGACCGGCCGACAGCTCACGTAGGCGTCCTGCACCAGACCACCTCACATGATCACTGGACAGTAACAGCAAATACCATTTTTTTACCATTTCTAAGCATATTCCCAACTTTTAGTCCATTTTATCTCTTTGCACAATCTGTGATCCTTACCTGACCAGAACTATTTCCAAGTGCAGATTTCCTAGACATGTACAGAAAGGACCTACGCAAACCTCTGTCCATAAAGCCATAGCTAAGCCCCTTGCAACCAAATAGCATTATTTTCTACACATCAAAGCTCTGCAACAGCTCTTCCCAATTGCTTTACAAAACAAACAGCCCATTCAACGTCTCTGTAGCCACGTGGGGCCACGGCACACAAGAGCCACGTGTACCAGCCACTCTTCTGCCACGAGATGTGACCTGCCCGACCACGGCACAGCCAGGCTGAAACACCCACAGAAGCACCAACGCTTCCCAGAAACCAGGCGTGTACTGAGGACGCGTTCCTCAGTCATGCTGCAACCACCGAAGCAACCTTGGCAGTGCCAAGAACAGGGCAAAGAGGTCACCTTAATGTCCTTATGGTCCTGAGGACCACCCGCACCAGCCCCAAAGAGCCGACCTAAACACCCGAACAGGCCCAGACGGCCACACCACTGAAGTCACACCTCCAGCCCATCAGTATGGCCTCCAGACAGTTTTACATGTGTTTGACAACACCTGTGCACGCATCAATTAGAAATAATTTTTCAGCTTCAAGATAGTGAAGTGCTAAACGTTCAAAGCCCCAAAACAACAAAACATGGCTAGAGAGGTACACATATGTATTTACACAGACATACACATATATATCAGGTTTACTTTAGGCAGATGCATGCAAGCTCATTTTTTTACTGCTTGTTGTTATTCTTTTGAAGAGTACTCGGCTTTATTCTCTTATTTTCCAAGTTCTTACTAGCAGGCCCAGCACTGCTTCTCGGCTTGTCTAAGCTGCAGTTCATGAACTCGACTAGTTAGAAACAGAGGAGAACGGACCCTCAGCCAAAGGAAGGGGTGCCTCCTCACAGAGCCATCTCTTGGTCCAGTTAAATACATTACTAAGAACATAAGGGCCTTAATCCACTCAGCTCCAGATGTGTACGTGCATACCACACTACTTATCCTCTTGTCCACATGCCTCTTCCTTCAATTAAAAAATACAGGAAATTTGATAGAACGCTTCAGTATGGGTTGCTTGCATACTGGACACTGTGTGCTCCCCACCACCCCAACACTCACGTTTCACGGGTGGAATATGTCATTTCTGTACCTGTATCCGAGTCTTTTTGATCTCCATTTGTTCCAACAGTGAAAGGCAACTTCCGTTTGGTCGCTCGCTCTTTCACCTCTTTGCCGCCATCGCTCCGGTCCAACTTTGGAGTCTTGGTTAGAGAAACTTTATCTTTATCCTAGAAAGAGAAGAGACCAGATTAACAAGAGCCTTCCCCAGACTGTGCCCACCTAACCCCGCAATGTTCTGCACCAGCCTCACGCAGCGCTTGTCCTCTCCTTTCTACCGTGGGTTTCCAGCATCAGGGTTTAGCATCTTGCAGAAAGGAGCCTCCACCAAGCTGAAATGCTAAAATATCACTAGAAAAGAGGGAGGCCAACCAAGGCTGCTGCCTGGTACGAAACCTGCAACCAATTCACGTGAAAACTGGAGCCAATGCCTTGTGTGCGGCTGGGGATGTGCCCAGCTCTGAGCACAGGGGAAGGCAGGCTGGGCTGGGGGAACCCAAGGATTTCCAAACACAACCATCCCCACCATTTGGGAAGGGTTTCCCAATCCAGAGCAGAAGTGGGATGCAGGTGAATGCACACAGCATGCCTGGGGGACACAAAAAACGGCGTTAAAGCCCTCGGTTCAACGTGGAGACCTAAGGGCTTCTCCTTGGGGCCTGCAGTGTTTCTAGCACAAGAATACAGCAGTACTATTTGAGCTTACGTGATAAGACGTTATTCTGGAAAATATTCTGGCAGCCGATAAGTCTGCTAACATTACTGACCGTTTACAGGATCAGCACCGCCGCCAAACGCACTTCGAAGGTTTGCACTGTACAGTCAGCGTAACGATTTTTACCAGAAAGGCCAGTATAGCTCTGCCTATACCCATAGGTAGCCCTCTCCATCCGAGAGCAAGCAGCTCGATCTGCTCCCAGCTCTGCCTGCACTCCCGCAACTGCCTCCATCACAGGGCGAAGGGTCCAACAGCAGCAACGTCCAGCAGCGAAGCAGCAGTTCCAGCAGCACCAGCCCCAGCAAAGCTTGCTCTCCCCCAGATCTGTGTTTTGGGGATGACCAACTTTAAGTCCCAACTATGTGCAAACATCAGCCGAGGCGTTCCCAGTGGTTGAACAGTTAAGCTGTCCCTCTTCCAGGCAGGTTTCTACTGGGATTTTAAGAGGAGAAGCTACCTTGAGAACAAACCCACCAATACTGCATAAAAGCATGGAAAGCGATGCAGGTGCTGGCTGAGCATTCACTGCTTTCTCAGAGAGGCAGACCTATACCTGCTTTGTACCAGTCTCGTTTATTCGGGTTGGTTTGCATTTTAACATGCAGCAAGGTGAAGCAGGCGATGCTGGGAACTGCTCGGTACGAGCAGCAGGAAGAATTGTGAAGAAACATCCCGAGCAAGACAAAGTTACCAAGTATTGAGATGGGCAAGATTTTTCACATGAGCAGCAAGAGCTGGTGCATAACCCAAACTTCAGGAGTTCAGTGTGCTGAGAATATACACAGACTGAAGCCATGCACTTGTGTTTTTTGTATTTGAGAGACAGTATTATTTTAAGCAAGGGCTTCTGGTTTGAACACTGTGCCACTGCTCTAAAAACAAGGCCAGAACGAGCAGCTTTGTGACAGATCTGATTTCAATAACCTAGCAAACCCCAGACCCTAAACTTTAGATATAAAGTTAGATTAAATAAAAGAATAAAAGAATAAATCATGCAAGATCATCGCTGGAAACTCAGACAAGCAAATCTAACAGAAATTCCCTCATTTAGAGAAGCCCAGTCATGCTGCCTGCATCAGAGTCAGGGCCCTGGCAGGTGGCTCCCGTGCCAGCAGTCACAACACGGCATCGTCACTGTGTACACTGCTCCTTCCTCTTTCCGAGTTTGTCTGGCAACCAGACTTCACCCGCAGATTGAAGAGAAACCGTTTACTCGGACCAGCGGCTTCTGTTTGCACGTCCCCTTCGCGATGGGCAGCCTGACAGCCCTGCGGCTGCACGCCCAACACTCAGCCCCCCTCACCCACACTCCAGTGCAATGCTGAGGCCTGAAAAAATGGGTTGGGGAATCCCTTTTTTTGGTAAAGCAAGCTAAACAAACCTATCTGACAGTGGCTCTTGTGGTTGGAGGGAGCCAAAGCACATTCGGCCGTGGGCACGCAGGACTTGCACGTTTGGAGCCCGAAGAAGGGCAGCCAGGCTCGAGAGCAGCCGCCGAGAGCCAGGAGCCAGCGGAGCGACGGGACAAAGTCACAACAGCCAAAATAAACACTCCAGCATTTAATTTAAACACTCCGGATTTAAATGCTTTTGTCTCATGTTTTCTGATGTGAACAAAAATAGTTTGGAATAACAAATGATGCCACTTCTATTGCCAGCTGCTGTTCTGAACAGCTCAGAGATGTAAGGCCAGGGACCACTGATCACCTCCCAGGACTGTCTTGTTGCAAGCGGGTACGTTGGTCTGTCCTTCCCCCCCCCAGTTTAACGCAAGCTTGAGCAGCAACACTACATTCAAATCCCACTAACCCTGCATCAGCGTTGAGCATCCGAGGGGCCGTGTCGATGCGGGATAAAGCACCATTTTCCCCGGGTGTAACGACTGCAGAGACGTGGCCCCAGCGCTCCCCTCAAAAACTTCAACTGCACTTCAAGAAAGCAATCAACCCAACAATTTTTACCCTTAAAAGTCAGGGCCTGGGACAAGAGCATAAAACCAGAGAAGACCATGTGCATGCCTCTTCCTCTGCTGCCCATGCCGAAGGGCACACCTGCACACATCGCAGCCGGGCTGCTCCACCGGCGCGGAGCCACGGGATCGGGCGCAAAGTGCCGGTGAAACCCGGCACCTCTTCCTGCTCCCAAAGTGCATTTGCACCTCTCATGCACAGCGCCTGCGGCTCACATCTGCCAGCACGGAGTGGAGGCAGTCCTCGGTAAGAGAGACACTTCTAGAAGACTCCAAGGTGGATCAGTCATAGCTGATGCTTCGAAAATGACACTTCCCTGCATCAGCCGCTGTGCTCGCTGTCTGTACTGCAATTTCCTCGCCCAGACCCTCCAGCAGGCTGTTCCACCCACTATTTCAGTACTAGGATGCTCTTTGCCTGCTCTCGCAGCAGTAGGGCAGGATGCGGCTGAGCGTCCGGCACGCCGCGGTGGGATTTCCTACACTCCCAGCATTTCTTCCAGACACCAGTTTCACGTTGAGAGCTCCAACAAGAGGTCAATTGTGCTCAACACAAAAAATACAATTTTTTTCATTGTTTGTTACCTTAGAACAGATTTCAGCTGGAGCAAACCCATCAAGTCATGTCCTCTGCTGCCCAAAAAGCACTCTGCCTCACAGGCAACCCAGCTCCGGGCATCAGCTGGCAGCACCGGTGCTCTTGCACCCCACTTCAAAGCAAACGACGATTGGTGACAGCTTGTTTAAAACATACCCTCTCTATAATTCCCTTAATTTTTGGACTCAGCTGCTGTGGTCAGAAAGCCCGAACCTGCAGGCGCAGGGGGGCTGCGGTGCCTGCAAGCCAGGTCAGTCGTCTGCCGTATTAATGCTATACGGGATCTCTGCACACTCAGGAATAAGAAAAACTGCAGGACAGGTAAAAATGCAACTTACTCTACAAAGTTGTTGCAATGTTGTTAAAAGCTCCGTGTTGGAGGAGAGACAAAGAAGAGCGGAATTAGGCAAAAAACCTTCCCAGACAAGACGGTGAGCCCAGCATGGAAATGGAAATGGCTGTGTGAATCCCGGCGTCGGGCACGCTCGGGCAACGCTTCGTTTGCATTCACCCTAATGCTGGGAGCTGCTAATCCAGTACGTTCAGCAAAATTAAATACCAAGGAACGAAGGAAGTGGCAGCAGTCCCAGCACTGCTTTGAAGATTAATTTGTACAGTAGCACAACGATAACCTTTTATACTAATTGGAGCAAGGAAGATCCAAACTTTGCTCCCCCCTGGAAAGCAGCGACCTGCTGAGGGTGCCTGCAGCAGTTGCAGTGGAACCACTGCAGAGAAATTAAGGCAGCTTGGAGAGTCATATTCCTGAAAATAACATGTGTTTTCATTTTCTTATTTTAAGCTTTACTTCCCTAATTATTTCCAATTTTGTAATGAAGAATGTCATCTTTTTCTCACGTAAAAGCTGTTTTCATTTTTAGGTCATCTCATGTTTGAAGTAAGCTCAGACTCATCTGAAAGGCACAAGAATCAGGTTTCACAAAAGGAACAAATCCAAATTAATCGACATTGCAGAGAAACTTGTATGAACATCTGTGTGTGAGACAAGCTTGGGGCTCTCAAAAGCCGGGAAAGCTCTTGCTGCGGGCAAGAGAGGGAGTTTGGGGAATGGGGGTACTGTCGAGAGCTCAGCAACAGAAACAAGTTCCCCTTTGTAGGTGTTAATAAAAGCTGCTTTGGCAAAGGGCAGACAGCAGACCATGACTTCAGGAAAAATCCCCTACTGTCACGCTATGCTATTAGTAAGATTTACTATATGAACAACTGAACCCACCTCGACTTACACTTGCTACGGTTAAAAGCTGCATCACAAGTTGCTATCAGTCGTCATGGTTTGGAGCACAAACCGATCACGAACTGGCCCCCAGAAGCTACGACGATATAAGCCACACAACATATGGACTGGAAGTGCTTAACTGCATCTGTGCCGACTTCTCTTTACGACAAAGATCTCTAATCAGCAAGAGACCCTGATATCAATCTGCTCAGGTCATTAATGACATATTCAAATAAAAGCCACTTTTCACCCTGACTCCAGCTAGGCCAGCTTACTGTCCAAATGTAGGTTCTCAGAGCAAAACCAAACATGTAGTTCTTTTAGATGCAAAATTCTGCAAGGTAGAGCCACATACAAACTCGTGCAAAGAAATCTGTATTTCCAGCAGAGAAGCTGAGCGCGTCCCTACCTTGCTTCACAGGATGGGCCGTGCATCTGCAGCCTGCTCCTCCCTCTGTCCACAGAGCTGCACGCAGCAGGGCTGTGCTGTCAGTGCCCACAAACTCTGAACCACTGCCTCTGCCCGCCCGCCGAGAGCTGCGCTGGAGCCATGCCTTCGCTTCAACACCGACAAAACCTGACTCACATCCCAGCTGCTTATGCAAAGACTTGCATTACCAGCGATGGAAATCCCCAAAGCCCTTTGTTCTCCAAAATGAGTTGAAAGTATTTCAAACCAGTGCCGGTAACCCGGGAGGAGAGAAGCTCAGAAGGACCAAGGGCTCCAACACCCCTGCCCCTGGGCGATGCCCCACGCCAAGGTGACACACCAAACTCCTGCCGTGGGCAAAACAATCCACGCTGCAAAAAGCAAATGCTGCGAGAGCGGGAGTTTCCCTGCACTAACACAGACAGCAGTGTGTCGTTTCCTGAACAGGTCTCTGCTGGGGGGGAGAGACGGGGCAGGAGAAGGGTTCGCGCCCTGCGTTACAAAAAGGGATGGACAAAATTTTACCCAGAGAGCACACTGGACATGGGGGAAACCAAACGCCGGAATCCCCTAAATCTGGGTCCCCCGTGGCCCTTCGAAAACCAGAGTACAACACATACACACACATTCAAAGTTTCAAAAACTCTGAATTTGGGTCACGATCAATGCTGCAACTAAACATTACGGAGACAGCTGGAACTGAAGCCCCATTCCTGAGTGCCTTGGGCCTTCATTGAGGTTTGTAAGAAATACTACTCTGCAATGACTATGGGCTGCTTATCTTCACTGAAACATCGGCTCTTCAGTATCTAAGTCACTCCCGTGCTTCTGCACGTTTCACGCCCCGGCGGGTGGCTCTGCGCTGGACGCACAGCCCGGCACCCGTCCATAGGGCGCAGGAAAGCCCTAACAGTCCAAGAGGTTTCAAGAAGAATCAAGAAATGAGGACTATGTTCCCCTTCCTGAAACTGGGAGAAGAGGGAGGAGAAAAAGCAAAAACTTTTTTGAAGGGCAGGAAAAATAATGAAATAGGAGCAAAGTGTATTCGTACTACTAAAATTACTATGGATAAAAAGTGTAGTAGTTTTCCCCTTTCACTTCTGTGGAAGCCAGCTGAGTTTGATCAGTACCAGTATGGGTACCAGCAAGGTACCGTGTACCCCAGCAAGGCTCCCGCACTGAGAAACCACCACCCCTTTCACCCGGGAAGGGGTGAGAATGCAGCACCTTCAGCAGTTTTCCTAACGTCGTCTCTGCCCGGTTTGCTCAGTTAACCTCTGCTAGCTCCTACAAGCAAAAACCCGGGGTCAAGTGCTTTTCTGCTCGGTGTTCAACCACTGCAGCAAAAATGCAATTCAGACTATGCAAGTGGGAGCATTTCCCCATAAAGAGACAAATCCTTTGCCGCAGCCTCTGAGCACACGGTGTAACCACGCAGCAAGCGGTCCCAGGCACATCAGGAAATGGTTTCGACAACTGGTATAATTCTTGCTGCGGTGTTCTGCTCAGCCTAAGTCATGAGTAATCTGCTTCTGGTATGGGGATCTGTGGATCTAAACCAGAAAGGAGAATTATTCATATATGGCATGCATATTTTCACAAAACCCTTCAGACTGAACTCAACCAGAAGGAGCCCAGCAAGCGGTCCCAGGCACATCAGGAAATGGTTTCGACAACTGGTATAATTCTTGCTGCGGTGTTCTGCTCAGCCTAAGTCATGAGTAATCTGCTTCTGGTATGGGGATCTGTGGATCTAAACCAGAAAGGAGAATTATTCATATATGGCATGCATATTTTCACAAAACCCTTCAGACTGAACTCAACCAGAAGGAGCCCCCGGGGCCGCCGAGCGTCCGCCCCGGGCAGGCTGTGCGCAGCCATATAAGGCTGGCAGGGCCCCGCTGCCTCCGCTAACCCCGGGAGAAACAGCTCCTCACTCAACAGCAGCAAAGCAGACATCGTCGGCCACGGAGGGCAACAGTCTTTAAACCACTTCGCTCTCGTAGCGGCGCCAGCACAAGCGACATCTCACTAGTTAATACCTCCCTCCCATGGAAGGGCACGGAGCAGAGAGCTAGGAGGAGTTCCCTCTTATAATGAGCTCTACAACTGAAAGGCAGCAGCTCACATCCTCTTTCACAAAGCACAGCCCTCTGCAGAAAGGGCAGCCTCCCAGAGAGCCCGGCTGTAACGTGTTCAAGCGCAGAACTCACACGTTTCCTGCAGCACTCAGCCCGCCGCG
>NW_009206414.1:4774-5026 GCF_000690835.1 Fulmarus glacialis | reverse complement strand
GGACCGACCTCCTGCCTGAGCAGGGCTGGCACGGTGCACGGTCCCCCTGGAATTTCTGGGGCTCCTGGCAGCACCTCCTCCGCACTGCCCTCCTTTGAGGGTCCAGGTTTCGCAGCCGGAGCCGGGGCTTTTCTTCCTTTCCATCTCTGCTGTTTGTCTCAGAGAAAACCCATCTCACTGTTTTTCAACCGCCTGAAGGTGTTTTTCGGGGGTTTTTCAGGCTATTTTGAAGCTCATTCTTCCCAGATGTGC
>NW_009206414.1:0-4690 GCF_000690835.1 Fulmarus glacialis | reverse complement strand
ACTTTTCTTCTTCGCCTTAAAGTTTCCGGCCACGTGACTTTCAGCTTACATCCCCGAGGTTCTGAGAAACCACAGGAGGCCGAGACCTAAAGGGAAGGTGCAGAGGCTCCAAGAGGAGGGGCAGAGAAAGTGGCAGAGCGCGGGGCAGGAGGACAGCGTGCCTCCAGGACGGGCGAGAGCCGGGAAGCCAAGGGCCATCTCAGGGGGGACAGAGGAGGGCGAGAGGGAAGGGAAGTGAGACAGAAGGCAGGCACACCAAGAGCACAAAGGAAGCTGAAGAGGCCCTGGGAGCCAGAGACAGGAGCCATGCCCCACAGCTCCGACAGCAGCGACTCCAGCAGCTTCAGCCAGTCTCCCCCTCCCAGCAAGCAGGTAAAGTGGAGACCCTTCCCCACCTCCCCCCGGCTGAAGAGTACTTCGGGGTGGGCCACGGGTGGGCAGGAGAAAGGGTGGCACCCACCGCTGGCGTTTTCATAGCGCAGCATGGTAGGGCTTTCTAGGAACAGCCGTGGGGAGAGGGATGCGGGGCTGAGCCGAGAGCCCTGGCAGGAGCCCCGGCCACCAAACTGGGTATGGGTGGAGAGAGGAGGCCTGGTTACTGGGGCTATGCCAGGGGCAAGTGGGGGGCCGGGACCCCAGGCACGGTGGGCCCTGCGCTACACGCCAGGCAGGCAGCAGGCAGGAAGCTTCAGCGTGAGAGTCGGTGCTCTGGCGAGGAGCCTGAGCATGCACCTCCTCGCCATGGAGCGGGATGGCTCAGGGGCAGCCTGCCTGCTTCCCGCTGCCGCGGACAGCACTCGGGACCCAGAAAAGCCCTGCCACTTTGCGTCTGCTTTCTTTTCTGTTCAGGTTCAGAGGTTTTTCGTCCCAGTAATGCTTGACAGAGGAATTTTGTTTTGTTGCACGGCGTACCTTAATGATAGGTCTTTTGCTGGCAGATACTGACACAAGTCCGAGGTATTTCCGCTGCCTTTTCTGGCTAAGCTTTATTGTATCTGTCATTTACCATTTCTCTAGGTCTGGCAACAATGGCAAGTACCTGAGACTTTGCTCAGAAATCTTGGAGATGATCAGGGCAGATGATTTTGGGCTTGCAACCAGGGATGGGGAGGCATCCTGGTAGAGAAGGGGATAAAGCACAGGGGTTGCCAAAGGATAGGGACTGGACTTGGTGCAGGATGTGGGAGCTGCAGTATCTGAGACATTTGTAGGGTATTGAAGGCAAGGATAAAACGGTTAAGTTCAAAGAAAAGAAAAGATCTTGGGCGGGGCGGAGGGGGGAGAGGATGTGGACAGACTGATGGGCTGGGAAGATAACTTTTGTGGCTGAGTTTTGTAGTCCTGTGGAGAAGTGGTGGTGTGAATGTTAGAGAGTCCACAAAAGAGGCAGTGCAATATGAAAATAGAAGATGAAAAAGTGTGTGTGACAGTTTCAACTGTCAGAAGGCAGCAGCAAGACCAGACCTCAGCAGAGAATGGCTGCTGCATGAAGCTCGTGACCTGGAGCCCGGAGACCGGTGCTCTTCCCTGCCCAAGGGGCTTGGGAGTGTTGCAGGCAGCATTGCAGGCATTGCTACCAAGGGACTCCAGAAAAGGGCAAGCACAGAGATCAGAGAGCTGGAGCAAATGAAAACTGGGGAGAAACCAAAAGCTCTGAGTCTGTCTAGTTAAACAAAGCAGGGGCCGCATTGCACTGTAAGAGTCTGCAACAAATAAAGCCTGAGGGAGAAGGGTGATGGAGAGGGAGTGGGACCTACAGGGATGAAAGGAGGAAAACGCAGGCTGAATCTCTGGAAAGATAGTTTAGCCAAGGAGCTGGAATGTCTGCAGTGCCGTATCCCTGCAGAGAGACGGGGAAGGGAAAGGTTTTCTGTACAAGAAATTCAAATTGTCTCTGTTCCAGAGAGAGGTCCTTACTCTGGTCCCTCAAGCCATATCCCAGGCCTGTGTCTTGGTGAAGGGAGAGTGGTCATTTCCCAGCTGTGCCGGGATGCCCAAGGGTACCAGACTTGCCCCTCCTGGCAATGGGGATGCCAAAAGCATTACATCCCTGGGGTATGGCTTTATCCTGGTGCTGAGGGTGTGTATCCCATGTCCTGTGCTTCAATGATGTTATCTACTGTGTCCCCTTCCGACCTACTGCTCTGCAGGAGCAGGGCAAGGGAGGGATGCCCCAGTCATTTCCATGCCTTGTTTCCCTAGGACTCTTCTGATGACATGAGGAAAGTCCAAAGGAGGGAGAAGAATCGCATCGCTGCCCAGAAGAGCCGCCTGAGGCAGACCCAGAAAGCAGACACGCTGCACTTGGTGAGCACTCCCACCCTTCCCTGTCCCCGGCACTGAGGGCTCACACAGGGGACAACGTGCTTTTCCCCTGGGGACTCGGAGCGGAGATTCTCAGTTGAGGCAGGACAGAAAAAGTGAGGCCGGGGCAGGATGTAGGAGTCAGCGCTCGCAGCAAGAGCACACAGCCCAGGATGACTGCCACTGAAGCATTTAGTTTTGCAGTTAGTTTTGAATCCATCTTTATCTCTCAGTCTGACATTACCGATTTCCTTTCCTAACCTCTTCTGACTGGCTCAGTCAGAAGCTCTTTGAAAGCACAGGGTCACCCGGACTGGCTCTCCCCAGGTTTGTGCTTCATGCCATCACTTACGCAGTGGTGCAACAGTGTACAAGGATGCTTTTCTGAGACGGTAGCGCTTTGTATTCATTGGTATGGGTGATGGTGCAATGTGGAGCCGAATGGGCCATCTCCTCTGGTCTGTTGCCTGAGACACTACACAGTGTAGATAAATAAATATTAATAATTTTCTAATATTTTTAAATGTCTCCATGGTAGCGCTTGTATCCCTTTCTACATCTGAACACTCTACAGTACCTGGAGGCTTTTCCTGTTGTTTAGCACGGATTTTCCCTCCTTTGGTTTCACCCTGCTGTCCCACTCTCCTCCTGTGGCACCATGGGCACCCCTGTGGCTCTTCTCAGTGTGTGAAGAATTAGGCATCTGCTTTTCAGGAGGGATGGTCACTTCTGGATGTGTGTGTTTGGGCAGGAGTGTGTGGTCAGTGCCGGAGCACAGGGGCTGGGCTCCTTTGCATTTTGAACGTTGGTAAGTGCAGTCCCATGTGTTTTGGGCCACTGGCGGGCAGGATGCAGAACACACAGCCTGCCGTGGGCAGAGACCATCTTTATCCCTGTACTGGGCTTGGCTGCTCTTTGAAAAGTGCTAGTCGGGCTAATGTTCAAAAACCCATCCTTCATATTCCCCCAGATCCCCATTTTTGGGAAGAAGCCGGGATACATTCCTCCTTACATAGTGCCCTCAGTCCATGGTTGGAGCTGGCTTTAAGACAGAGATTTCACTCTTTTCTCAGTAGCTGATGATCCTTCTAGAGCTGACATGGCTCTAGGCTGATTGCATCACGTCTGTCAGCAGTGATGGCTCTGGGCGACTGTGCCTGAGAGGGTGCTCTCTCCAAGGTAACCCTAGAGGTGGGTATGGGCTCTGATCCTCCCCCAGGAAAATCCTGCCTAACTATGCACCAAGAAGAATTGGGCTGCTTTTCTTAGAGCAGATGACAAACCACTTGCTTACAAGATTACCACCGCTCAGCTAGCATTGATACCACACACTCCTTGCCTTCCCACGGGGACGGAAGCAGGGGGCTAAGCCCAGTTTGGTTCAGAGAGAGAAGATCCTGGCAGGCAACTGGAGAAATGCAGGGATGCAAGTAGAGGACGGATGGTGAATTTTTGTTAATGTTTTTCCAATTCCTGGTGGACAGTGACCCCCTGCTGCTCCTGTGTTCATTCCCTGAGTGCTCTTTGCCTTTGGTTGGCTCTGCACCAGGGACTTTGCTTCTCTGATGTGGTTCTGCCCAGAAAAACATGGCTCAGCTTGAGCTACGGTGGTATGAAAGGAGCCAGCAGCTCCATCTGCCCCAGGGCTTTGTAGCTTGTGTTTTGAGGGGAATGAATCACCGGGAGGCTGGGGCTCCCGGCCCCTGGGTGATTCCCGTCAGCTCCCGAGTTCGACGTCAGTCACGATTTTCAAAGCATTTAGTCACGTCTGAGAGATGTTCATTTGCTGTGCGAGCTCCTCCTGTGACAGCCGCTGTAACTGCTGGGTGCGTTTCAGCCTGTGCGCAGAGAGCGGGCACCGTCAGAGGTCAGTGTGGCAGCGGAGGGGCGACAGGAGGGGAGACAGGTTCGTTTTGCTGAGGTGGTGGTGCAGCTTTCCAGGGCCTCAGAGCGCTGGGTCCCGCTTTAGCTGTCTCGGCTGAGTTTGCAGAGCCTGCCGCCGCGTCCTTCCTCCCTCCTCTGGTCCTGCCCGGGCTGCTGGCTCCACGGTCGGTCAGTGCCTGGGATGCTCCAGCCTGGAGCCGGCTGCACTTCGGCAGCAATAGAGGTAGCAACGGCTGCGATGCTCTCGGGATCTTTGAGACAAGGCTGAGCATCATTATTAACCCCTTTGTTGTTATTCTCATTAATAACAGTATTAATTCAGTTCTTCTGAGGCCTCAGTTTCTCTTTTCTTCTGACTCAAGCGTCTCCCCCTCCTCCCCACCATGCCGCTGGTTTCCCCGGCTGCTAGCAGGAAGCAGTGAGTCTTTTCTTTCCAGGGCAGTGACAGGTTTCCTGTGGCAGGTGGTTTTCTGGTTAAAGACGGCGGTTATTCAGTGCGCCC
>NW_009206413.1:353-573 GCF_000690835.1 Fulmarus glacialis | reverse complement strand
AGCGGGGTCAGGCATGCACGCCCACGTGTGCGCACGCACGCACATACCCACGGCAGCACCCCCTCCCTTTCCAGGGCCGCGCACGGAGTGTCCCCACCTCGCTGTCACCAGCTCCGAGCGGCCCGGGAACGCGGCAGGGTGTGCGTGTGCGGGCCGTGCGTGTGCGGGCCGTGCGTGTGCGGGCTGTGCATTTTTCAGACCGCGTTTGCAGGTTGTGTGT
>NW_009206413.1:0-204 GCF_000690835.1 Fulmarus glacialis | reverse complement strand
TGCTGTTTGTGCGTTTGCAGGCTGTATGTGTGCATGCTGCTTTTGCAGGTTGTTCGTTTGCAGACTACTGCGTTCGCAGGCTGTGCCTTTGTAGGTTGTGCGTTTGCAGGCTGTATGCAGACTGTTTGCAGACTGCGTTTGCAGACTGTATGTTTGCAGACTGCACGTTTGCAGACTGCGTTTGCAGGCTGTGCCTTTGCAGGC
>NW_009206412.1:8719-9098 GCF_000690835.1 Fulmarus glacialis | reverse complement strand
TTTAATATATATATATATGTATCTCCTTTTTCCAGGGACTGATTACAGAATATAAAATAAACCCACGCACCTAAAACACTATGATTTAATTATATATAATCACTGTAATTTTGGCCCGTATATATGTTTGATTTTATATATATATATATTACCTTTGTTCTCCTCCATTGGCTTTCTACTACAATATATCCTAAAAGCAAGAGGAAAAAAAATGCCATAAAAAAAAAAGAACAAAAAGCAACCCATCTCTTTTTTACAGTCCATGGTGGAAGTTTGTGCCTGAATGTTTTATTTGTTCCACAGAGATGTAGATTTTCCTTGGGAAATTTGGGGAGGATTTTTTTTAAATTAAAAGAGGAAAAAAATACAAAAAACAATA
>NW_009206412.1:8020-8618 GCF_000690835.1 Fulmarus glacialis | reverse complement strand
CCCCAGTAACTGAAGCTGCAAATGCAATCAAATAGTCCGGATCAGACAATTCATTGCAACAAAAAGAGAGGACAGATTAGTTCAACTGAAATGGCAGAGCTTTGCTGTAGATCCGGGAGGAGGGATCAGCTCCTTTATCCCACCATCTAGCGCTCCAAACACCACCATTTTTTTTTTTTTTTTTTTTCTGTACTTTTGTGTTGGAGCGTTTTATTTAAAGCGAAGCAGGCTGCAAAACCCCACCGAGCCGGGGCTGCTAAAGCCGCTCGTGGGCTTCATTTTTTATATATATCTATTTTTGGTTTTTTCCCCCTGCACGCACCCGATCCTTGCGCGATCCTCTCCCTTTTATTATGTGCTCTATTGCTCTCTCCTTTTTTTTTTTTTTTTTTTTCCTCTTTTCTTCCCCCCGCTCTGCGGGTATAAAGGTTTTTCTCCTCTCCCCAGGTTGGCTGCTTATTCCAGAAGTTTCTACGGGGGAGGGGAGCACCCACTGCGGAGCCTTTGCCGCAGCGCCGGGCAGGCGTGGTCCCTGCCGCCGGGGAGGAGGAGGAGGAGGAGGAGGAGGAGGGGGCAGCAGGAGAGGCACCCCCGCCTC
>NW_009206412.1:5413-7863 GCF_000690835.1 Fulmarus glacialis | reverse complement strand
ATTGCTGGTCCTGTGCCGCAGCTCCGGGCAGGCGTGGTCCCTGCCGCCGGGGAGGAGGAGGAGGAGGAGGAGGATGCAGAGGATGCACCACCTCTCCCTGCCTTCCCTCCCGGGGCTGCAGCCTCCTTCCAAGCCTCTCCCCCTCGCTAGATTTCCCCATCCTTGAAAAGGGTGCTGGGAGGCGTTTGCACGGGTTTGGTTGTGGTTTTTTTTTTTTAATCTTTTTTTTTTTTTCCTCCCCTTTTGCTAAATAAATTAAAAGCAGAGATGTCTCATGATGGAGATGGATGAGACTGGGCTCATAGCAGTGGGGTTGCTTGCTTGCACGCACTGCTGCAGCCTTGATCTGGCGTAGCGAGGGTACCGATGGCAGAAGTGACCTTTCCCAGGCGGTGGGAGGGAGCATTCCCCCCCTGCCCCGACATGCTCCACTTGGAATTAATTTCAAATAGCAGGGTTATTATTTTTTATTTTCTTTCCCCCTTCCCCTTAAAGAACAGCGTGCTCTTTCAGTGATTTTTTTTTTCTTGGTAGCCTGTGGGTTGAAGCTTCCTCATGATCGTTTTTTGTGTGTGTGTATGTGTTTTGAATTGCGTTTTAAAATTGCCCAGCTGGAGACAAGTCTTGATTAGAGCTGGAACAATAGCTCCATTTTATTAATAATGGGAAGGATTTACAATCCTACAGCACCTTCCTTGGAAAGCTTTCAAAATCATTTGCAAACACTCACAAATTTAAGATTTCACAGCCCTTGTCTGTGAGGTGGGTAAGTATTTTAATGGTGCCACCACCAAAAATCATGTCAGTGGCAAATCTCCATTTCTGAGTGCTTTAAAAAATGACGGATTCGGTGGGTTGTAGGGCTGCAAAGCAAAGCTGGGAGGAGGGGAGGTTGGTAAGTGGGCCTGGCTAAAAGCTGTAACCTAAATCTTTTCAGCATTCTCTGTAGATGCAGAGTATTTTGCTACATCCTGGGAACTGGGCTGTTCCTCCTCTGCCTGCTCCATGCAGACAACCCTTCCTTCTTGCTCTTTGCCGGAGTGAAGCTGTGGACTTGCCTGCTTGTCAGTAAACATCTGCTTATAGGTTTTTTTTTGTTTTTTTTTTTTTTAATTCATTACCTTTTTCTAGTCCCCAAGTGACCTTCTTTAGTGCTGGCTCCGCTGTGGTTTGACCACAGCTTTGCATTAAAGCAGGCTTGCTAGCGCTAATGTGTCTCCCTGCGAGCCAGAATGACCTTGCTTGAGGGACTGGGCCCACCGAGCTAATGCAGATGCTCCGCTTCGATTACAGAACCCCGCACGCCGCTTTTTCCCAGCACATTCCTTCCCTGACCCAGGCAGCGCAGGGGGATGTTGCAATATTATGGGTGAAAGCTGTCTTCTGCCGTATTTTTTCCTTTTTTTTTTTTCCTTCCTGGGGAAATACAGGATTGTTTGTGTAACCCCTCTCCACAGCAGATACCTTCTTTGTAAGTATTGTAAACACGCAGCGATCTAAGAGCCTTCTGGGCAGTCGGATCTGGCCTTGCTGAGGAGCGTAAGGCACAGTGCTTTGGTTGTGTAAGTGTGTTTTGTACACGGGCCACAGAAACCCACAATGTTTCTGTGGTTACTCCTGTCTGGATAGCGTGAGTAGGTCCCAGGGCTTCCCCTTCCCACTGCTTACTGTTTCACAAAAGCAAAGGCTGGTGATTCTGGAAAAAGCTATGCCTTGTGGCCTTTAAAAAAAAAAAATAAAGAAAGAAAAACTGCTGTGGATTAGTCATCCTTATTTTTAAAGGAAGCTGTGTTTGCCAGTCCTATCTGTATAACGCATGTGCGTGTGAGATATTAACTATTAGCTTTATTTGCGAAGGCTGGTAATGTGCTCTGGTCGCTGCTCTTCGGAGCACTGCCACCAAGGCTCCGTCGAGCTGCCGCTGGCAGGTGGAAAAACTGACAGTCCGTAACCTTCCCTCCATTTTCTTTTCTCAGTGCTGGTATCTCTGCATTGGCAGGTGTGGAAATGTGGGGACCGTAACGACAGTAAGCAAGGACAGATGAGCTGTCTTCTGGGGTCACTTCCAACTCCAGAGAAGGAACCCTGGTGATTTATATTTTTTTTTTCTTGCCCGTGGTAGCTTTTACTCCAAGCTCCACTTGTGAGCTTGTGAGAAGACTGAGTTTGACCCTTTTGGATGCTAAAAATGGTACTGTTTTTAAACCTTACTGTTTTTTTCCCTTCCCTGTGGTCACATAGAAGAACAAGCCGTGCAATTAAAACGGTATAGCAAAGGACAGCTCCCTCCCCCTTTTCCCTTTCAAAAAAACCTTCCATAGTTGTGTGCTCTTGAACTGCTGCATAGGCAGAAAATATACAATGCAGTTGTCAGCATTGTGCTGATGTGTGGCACATTTAAAAAAAAAAAAAATACACACAAAAGAGGTAGGGAGAAGGGTTGCCTCCCG
>NW_009206412.1:0-5392 GCF_000690835.1 Fulmarus glacialis | reverse complement strand
CTACAAGTGAACCTACATGTGATAGTATATTATTCCTAATTTTGCTCAGACAAAGGCAATGGGCTAACGTCGGAGGGAGCATTGCAACGTCTTAAATTGTGTTGGTGAAGATCAGGGTCCCCTTGAACTATGTTTTTTTTTTCTGTGAACTTGCTCCCGCGAGATGCTGCTGTTTTATTACTTGATTCCTCAAAGTCGTGCTCACTCACCGGGAAGAAGGAAAATGCTTCCTTACTGGGGTGCAATTTCTTTTGTTGTGTTGCAAAAGGTAATAAAAAGCACCTGGTGCTGGTCTCGCCTAGGTCACACATGACTTCAAGGCACAGAGTCCCGGCAATCATTAGTGCGCAAGGAGTGTTAGGTATCAGCGCCTTCTCGTTAGCCTCCCTTAATGAGAATATTGGCATTGGTGTTGCATGAATGCCTCTGGCTGACCAGCAGAGAGGCCCTGCCCTGCTAAGCTGGAGCAACACCTTATGAGAAATGCAATAATTTCACTGCCAGTGAGGCAGTCTGGTTGCTGCAGTGATTTGTAGCAGAGCTAGGACTTCATGCTTTTCTGGCAAAAATTTAGTGGAGGGTAAGTATGAGGTGTCCGGGCCAGATTTCATATCAGGCTCCCTGCAGTGGAGAGCTGGGGAGAGTTGGTGTGTGGCGTACGTGAAAATTGCCAATAGCTCCTGTGCCTAAAGCCTCACCTATACTTGAAATAAACCAGCATGGACAGGGATATTAATTTTATTCTCTCGTTAGGGATGTGTTGGTTTGGAGATACGCCTTGTGCTCATCAGAGGCCTTCGCTGGCCTGGAGGAGCAGTGGACCAAGAAGCTGGCTGTTTGGGACGTTTCCACGTTTTTCAGGTTGGCACACCCTGTGGGACTTGGAATTACTTTTTTTTGGCAGTTTAGGATAAATGAGTGAGAATTACCTTGTGAGCACTGAACTTTCACCACCCTCTGCTTTGGACTGAAGAGTTACTAGAACTACATCCATGAGGTTTCCAGGCTAAACAAAACCTGAATTTCCGGTGCCAAAAAGCAAGCGAGCGATAGAAACCTCTGCTCCTCCTCCATAAGGGAGGAAACCGCAGTCTTTCAAGCTTTCCTATTGTCCTGAAGAGTTAAAAAGCTGCATTGTGAGATCTGCAGAGGTAAAATGAAAGCCAAAGCCCACCGAGAATCTGTTCTCCAGTGCTGTATTGCTGGAGAGGTTTTCGAGCGCCTCAGGTCTCAACGCACAAGTATGTTTCTTTTGTGCTTTTGTCTGAAGTGAAAGAGCAGTAACAGTGTAAACGTGCTCCGTTTAAAACACGGTCAAGATGCTTCGGTATCAAAATGGTGTGTGCTCTGATGGTGGCTGGCTCAGTATTTATTTTGTGCTGGGTGTGCCAATCAATCCGATGGGGAATGTGGGGAAAAGCAGCCTTTAGGTCACAGGTTTGGACTGTGGGTTTTGTGTTGTCCTGCAACATCTCCAGCGTAATTTCTGTGATTTTTCCTGGGCATTGCACGCAGGGCCTTTATGTAGAGGTCATGCAGCAACTGGGTGTTAAAAATGGCAAAGTACAGGTGATCTATCCAGTCCTAGGAGATTTATATCCTTTGCAGTTGTCATGTTTGGGTATCAAATCACGTGGGGCTGGCTTTTTTAGGTTTTGTTTTCCTTGTTTTTCCCCTAAAATGTAATATTTTGCAGCCTGGAAGACTGAAGTCCTCTCTGTCTAGCTGGTGAAATGCCCCGTGTTTGGGAAAAACCCTTGCAAGGTGAGCAGGTACAGCTCTTCGGTACGTAGTTGCACAGAAGTTGGGGGGCAAGGGGAAGCAGGGCAGAAGCCAGCGCTGTGATATTTCTAATTTTTCCCATCAACAGGCAAAAAAATGGGTATTAATTCTAATATATCTTCTATACAGTGACCAAGAGTAAGCTCTTTTGCAGTCCTGTGATGGCACATGGTGTTTTGGTTGCGTGGCTCAGCAATGGCACTGTACTCTGCTGCTGAAGAAACGTCTGTTTTTGTATAGCAAAGTATTTTGAAAACAGAAGTGTGCTTTTATATATATACAAATGGGTTCAGTGTAAACCAAATTCCAGGGGCTCCTGAGCTGTGTTTACTGTGCTGCAGAAGGTAACTGGTGCTAACCCACCAGCTACAGTGGTGGTATTTTGTGGCAGCTCCCATCCCCGGTACTGTGTGGATAAGAACACCGCCATGGAGTCTAGTGGTGAAGAGCGTTTGAAAATAAATTACTAAATACTGGGTTTCAAAAAAGTGGAGGGAGTTTTCTGGACAGAGTCGTCTCATCGTGAAGATTTGGAGCATGAACACTCAAAGAGGAAAGAACTGAAATCAATAGCTTTATTAATACAAATCGTATACTTTGTGTTGCTTAGGATCCAGAGCCAGGCTTCGTGTTCAAAACGTTATCAGCCTGTAAGCCGATATCCTCTGTCTTGGCAACGAATGAGCCCAAATATCAAACAGCACCAATTCCTTCTTGGAGAAAATTATCCATTGCATAAAACGTAATGGGTAAGCAATAAAATTAGGCCAGTAATTCAGGCTGGCTTAAAAATGAGATAAAAGCCTAGCTGGCAATTTGATATTCAGCTTCCATACTGTCATTTTAATAAATATAGTCAATGAGCAGGAAAGGCACGTAAATACATTTTATAATGACAAGATGGTGGCTGGAGCTGGCTGGCTCAAACAAAGAAACGCTCCGAGTGTTTCTGGTGATGTCTGAGGGCTCTTGTCTGGGTAACCTACTGTTTTTCTGTAAAAAGCAAAGCAAGCTGGATGCATACTGGACGCTGCTGGGGATAATCATTGCATGCCACTAATGCGACCGCTCTAATCCATGCGAGTCCCTGGTCGATGTAGCTGGCCGGTGTTCCCAACTACGGGGAGAGGCGTAATGCCTCCCTTCCCCACCTCCAGCTGCGCTGCTGCGAGCACAAAACGCAGAGCTATTGCTAAGCCAGAACCAAGTATAGGGAGTTACGGTCTTAGCAAATATAGCTCTGGTTATTGTCCTTGTTCGGTATCTAATCTTTGCTTTTTTAAATGTTTGGCAAGCCGTCCCGGCGACACGTGGCAGCGAGCTCCACCACTTGGGTAAGACGCCGTGTCAAAAATGTACGAACTTGCCTTTTCAAGCATTGTCTGCTTGCTTCTATTTATTGACGTTTCCTCCTCGAAGTGAGGCTGTCTCTGGCTGTTTGTGTGGACCCCAAGGATGTTTTCTGATTCTCCTGCCCTTTTTTTTTCCTTTAAACTGGAGAGCTGTTAACTTTATTAGCTCCTTATATGGCAGCACCATTTTCTCACGCCTTTAATGGCTCTCTTTTGATCTGTCCTGTTCTTGCTTTGCTTTTCTTAATGTGAACACGGTGTTCAAGCTGAGATAGGTTTATAACCTGCTCCCTCATTAACATATGACCTGGCATTTTAATCCTCTCCAAGTGCCGATAAGAAATGTCCAAATGTTTTAACTGCGGGGTTGGCCGAGATGCCTGGAGATAGCTGGGTTCTCAGCTACACCCACCGCACAGGCATGAGCAATTTAAATTGCGCCTTGTGGTGCACCAGACCCTGCCCTTGTGTGTCCTGAAGGCTGAGGGCCATCGGGCGGTGGAGAGCAGCTGAAGTCCCCTGTTCCTCGGCCGTTTGCCCCTCTGGGAAGGGTAGCTAGCAGGGATGCGTGTCCGTGTCTCGCCTCTGGATGCTCATCGTGTTGTCACCAGTGGCAGGACAGCAGGCTGGCGCAAACGCTCATCCCTTCTGCAGTGATGAGGATGGTGTTGGTTGCTGCCACGTAAGACCAGTCCTTCATTGAGGCCCCTTTAGCCTGCTGAGAGGAAGGTTATGCTCCTTCTGGTCTCTAGCCTGGGTCTGTGTTCTTTAAAATCTTTGAACGAGTTGGAGGGATCCGGTTACAGCGGCATCGCCAGTGCGGTCGCATGTTGCAACTGGGAACAGTTTTCCCCCCAAAGCGTTTGAAAAGTATTGGGATGGTCCAGAGCTTTGTTTTGCGTCACCGGCCGGGCTTTGTGCTCCTCTTCCAGCTGGCTTTCGTGTAAACGGAGCCCTTCAAGCATTTCAACCGTCTGTCAACAGAGTCGATGGCTTTGTTTGCAATCCGTGGATGTCCCTCCCGGCCAGCCTGCCTGCAAGATGGCCGTGTGACAGCAGTGACCCTGCGTGAGGTTTCTTTGAAGGACCCGGGAGCCGGTGTGGGTTTTCTCGTGTCCCGTGGAGGTGCCGCCCTAGCAGGGAGGGAGGGGAAGAATGGTTGGAATTGCTGTCGCAGTAAGCACGCTCGATTGGAGAGGGGGGAATTCGGCATCGAAAAGCTGTTTGATGCGTGGTTTGGGTTTCTTCCTCTCTGAAATGTATGCCTGTAGAGCCCGTTAAAGGTATAGTCACGTAGCGACTGCTCTTTGGGCTTCTGACCAGTTAAAACAGAAAGCTAAGCCCATTTCCACGGAGAAGAAACATGCGGTGGAAAGTGCTGGTGGAGCGCGTTGGCAGCGCATTTTCTCCTGCGCACGTGGGTCCATCACATTCTTTAAATAATGGATGGTTTGCGTGTGAAGAGTTGTTGGTTTGTTTTTTTTTTTTATTAATCAGTAGATCTCAGTTTGGCGGAGCAGCGTAACGCCCGTCATCGCTGGGGAAACTGAGGCACGGGGCCGTGAAGGGATGGGCTCGCAGCCACCCGGCAGCGGTAGAGTTGGGGATAAGACTCCGCCGAGGCTCGAGGCGATGTGCGTCAGCGGCCTGATTAAATCAAGAGATTTGCATGTTTGTTAAGCCACCTATAGCTTGATGACTTTGACCAGTTGTTGAGGTGGACTTGGGTGGCAAAGGCGGCAAAGTTGAGCGTGGCTCGCCCCGACAAATAAAACATGGTTTTAATCAACAGAAAAGCGCCGTCAGGAGGCTTCGGCCAAGGAAAATACTGAAATACCGGTCTGCTCTCTGTGGTGAAAGCAGCTAACTGGCTTAAAAAAAAAAAAAAAAGTACTCATGGCCCTGGGTGCATGTTTGGTTTTATCCCGACCTCACACTGCTCGGAATCTCGCGGTGGTAATCGGTTGGGCATTTTCCTTTTCGGCCATAGAAATAGGTGTTTTTATCCGTGCAGAGGCACATTTTGGTGGAAAACAAGACCCTCCGGGTTGAAAAACATTTAGCTCCATGTTGCAGAGCCGCCTTTTGAGCGGGGATGGGACGGGGTGCGACACACGAGTCGGTTAACTTCTGCAAGCAGGGTAATACTCACAACGAGCATTTTCTTCACCCCGTTTTAATTAAAGAGCTCTGCGGAAACCCGGTGGGGGAGAAGGGGGATGACTGGCAGCCGAATCCCCCCGATGGCGGCAGTTTCT
>NW_009206411.1:0-18859 GCF_000690835.1 Fulmarus glacialis | reverse complement strand
GGGTAGCAGGGGTGGTCAGGGATGATCCGTTCCCTGCCAGCTGCACCCTTCCCTGTGCATTTTTCCCTGATAAATTTTGGATGCAAACAGATCTTAAAAGTGCTGGTAAGGTACTGCTCGCTCCTCGCAAGGTGAGAGGGGCAGTCCCTGCGTGCTCGTGTCTAGCAAGGGAATCCTCAAGGCACCAAGAAGCACCTGAACACCAAACATCTACTGAAAAACACCTGGCACCGAGTGTCCAACTCTCCTGAGCCTCGGAAAGATATCTTTCCCCCCTCTAGGAGCGTCCAGCTGTTTTGCTGTACACACAATGCTACACAGCATCACCAGAAGAAGAGGTGGTGAGGATAAACTCGGTGACAGAATTCAGATAGCTGCTTAAAGCAGGAAACTGCTCTGGGAAATCCGGATTCCAAGTTTGAGATGTGTGATGAGTCACTGCTCATCACCGCCTGCAGTGCCCCCCCGCCTTCCCTACAAAACGTGGATAAATAACACATCCACCTTTCTATGGTGTTTGGAGAGCCTCAGAGGAAAGGTGCCTTAAGAACAAGTGTTCATAATTCATGGCTATTCTCACCTGCTAGGTGTCTCAAATAGGAAAAAGTTCTCTTCTACTCACCTTTTACCAAACCCCAAAGCACTATGTTTTCATGTTTCATTATAAAATCGTTTAAAAAAAAAAAAAAAAAGAAAAATCTTTTTAAAAGGGTGCATCGCTAAGGGTTGACTTCATCAAGGTGTGGCTGGAAATACTTAATGAGCCTAAGTGAAAGCATATACAGCTGGGGTTTTGCATTCTGAGGGCAGCTGTCCCAGGAAGCCGGGGCTGTACAGCCCTTAGCCCTTAACCTGTTCAGAGAGGACAGCGAACTCCGAAAAAGCCAAATTAGGACAGAGCCCAGTGCTCTGAAAAATTCCAGTTAATCTTCACAGCACTTGAAGCTAATCTGTAAGTCATCATCAGGACCTGCTTGTAATTTAGGCTAGAGCTGTCATCTTTTCTGCATGTGGGGGAATCGAGTGTAGAAAATTCCCACGGTGACAGTAAGCGTTGGAGCCAAGCCTGGGAACTGCTGTCTCCGAGCCCCGTGCTCAGAGCCCCCCTCTGTGCCATCAGTGTAGGAGCCCCAGATGAAGGCATTAAATAACACAAATCCACCAGACTGGTACTAAGTGAGGTCCTGTTATAGACAATTAAACTCATGTCACTTACTGTTGGAGCAAGCTGAAGCAGATCTTGTGGAGAGTTATTCATTCAGCTCCAAAGCTATCCATAATTTCCCGTTATTGCCTGGTACATGGCGTGCCGTCTGGTTACATCCATCCTCCAGCTGCTTCAACCTGCTTTAAATGGCATCAATAACATGATGATGTCAATACCGGCTTCGTATTTACCTTCTTTGTTTGCAAAACGCATCTCCCTTTCCCTCTGCTCTGCATGTGTGTCAGACAGGTCCGGGGTAGGAATGCAGAGGGGGCTAAGGGCAGGGCAGTGCTCTCTGCATCCTTTCTGGAAGGAGAACAAAATGAGACACTGCTCTGTAACCTGCCATGCTTCAACGGCAGGCATCACTGGACATCACACCCTGGTGCACTTGGAGCTTCCCACCCGGGTGACAAGCCCACAGGGAATATTTAAGCCATAATACCAAACACAAAGGCCATTTCCCATTAGGTGACCCACTGAAAGCCTCCCAACTTCCAAGGAGGGTTATGTATGGAAGTCAGGCAGGATCAGGTGCTGAGCAGTTACGTGCAGCAGCTGAGGGGGTAATCTCAGTCAGGCTGGTCATTAACTCCTCGGAAATTTCTGACTCCAAGGTCATGACTGTTATTATAAACAGTAAAAAAAAATGTTAAAAATAAAGTAAATTCCTTCTGAAGCATTGAAAAGTGGCAGTTATAGGGTGGTACAGTAACCAGTAGAAAAGCAAGTCTTCATCTTCAAGGTCTCAGTGAAAGGTTAATGGTCAATATCCAGAGGAACTGTTTGAAAGGCAGAGCAAGGCCTATTGCAATTCAGTGAGGGAAGAGAGACAGGAACCACTGCTGCTTCCATCCCCCGGTCTACTGAGATGCAGAAAGTCCTTCATATTTCACAGCAGAAAGACAGGCAGGCTGACCGTGAACTTGACAGAGACAGAAATCATGAAGCTTTATGGAGCAATGACTTCTTTGGGCTGGAAGGAAATGATGGCTCTAAACCCATGGGTACCACTGCACCTAAATAAAACTACCAAATTATCCTGCCCACTTCTTTTAATGTAACAGCAAATTAAAGATATTGGGGAGACCACAAACGACTTGTGCGTGGTTAATCCCTGCATCTCTGCAGCTACTTTTATTAAAGGCTAGGAGAGGATTTTGCTGAGGTAGCTTTACAGTATCCTCAAAATTATACTAACACCCCCTAAAAACCCCAGGTAATACCACAGCAATTCAGCAGCAATGCTGGATAGACAAGCTAAGGTCTCTCAATCCCCAGCTACAGGACTCAAAGAGAAGCCATCTATCTTCCGATAGAAGCTATCTGTTATCAGACTGACCCTCCCTCGATTCCTGCACCAGACAATGCTGAATCGTAGTTGATTAACAGAACGTAAAACGTGCCACACGAGATTGCCGGTAAGGCCAGGGCAGGATGTTTGGGTAAGAGAAATGAGGTAGTGGTCCCCCCAAGAGTTTATTTCCTAGTCAAGGAACAGCTACAAAAAGCAGCCCCTATCCTGAAAGCAGGGTACAAAAAGTGTTCTCTGGAGTTGAACAGCAGAGCCTGCTGTTTGGGTGACCGTCATGGCTAAATACAGTGATTAAAACATATACCCTGGCATTTTTCTGAGACAGTTGCAGGCTGGGGAGAGCTGCTGCTATGGTAAACAGAGACTTCAGATAAGCTGGATGGCCCTTTTGTCAGTATTGCATTTGTTGAAAAATCAAAATGCTGCAGTTTTAGTTTGGTTTTAAAAACATCAAATCCTCCTCAAATACAGTTGTAGATATTTTTGCCTCTGCAGCTGGCTGGCTTTTGGTGTGTAATGTTTTCCTTTTCAGGGAGGTTGACAACATTCATTAAGCCAGTTATCCCCAAAGAAGCACTTCCAAAGCGGACATTTCGAGACTGGTCCTTAACCACATTTCCAGATCCAATTTTTCCTCATTATTCCAAAAGCTGCCCAAGTGATTCTCCACCTAACCATACAGTAACCCAGTGCTCCCAGTGCTCCCACAGCTCACCGTATCCATTCTTTTTACCAAAGCCAGGGAGCATCTCTCGTTAACTGCCTGCTTCACGCTATGCTGCTTTTACACATATAAGGAAATGCAAAAAGCTTGCAGGCATGAGAACTCGTAAGGCTGAGTCCCAAATGCCTGCCACAATTTACAGACTCATGTAATCTGCTTTGTGTTTACGCTAAGAGAGTCGTTTAATTAGAGCTCACAGCAACCCTCTTTGTATTTTTAAGATTGACTAATCAGTTCCGTAGTTCATTGTTATCCCCACTGTACTAATAGGGAAACTGAGTCATGTTTTCAATAGGTTGTCAGGGCAGAACTTGAACTCCACGTCCTGTCTTCTAATCCCCAGCTCTCAACTCACGATCTCATTTCCTTGCCTCTTCTGCTTTTTTTCCACTATGAAGGAAGAGATGATAGATCACCTTGTTTTGATCCCGCGGACACATTTTTCCTTAGCGTGGTACAAACATCACATTGAAGATATAAAGCAGGAGCCCTGTAAATGAGAAGCTTTGGCTGCGTTTAACAGCAGAATTGCATTTTGCTTTTCTGACAGGTTTCTTTCCGTTCCTTAGCACTGTGTGCGATTGCCTCAAATGCCAGCATTTTCCAAGGCAGGTCCAGGCAGCAGTCGGAATGCAGAAACTACACCACAGCAGGCAGTGGGATGAAAAGCAACTCGGGGAGCACAGCCTAGGCAGCTCTCATTCCCCTGCAAGGGGTTTGTACAGACTGAAGGCTTATTCATAGAACAAACACCTTTAACCTCTGCCGATACTTCCTGCAAAGATGAGCACCATGCTACCTTTGCTCAGCTCACTTGCATTTCTGAAGGTGTCTAGCATATCTGAAACTCTTTTCTTTTGCACTATATATTGCATTTTGCCTGCCGGTTCTAAGCCCACCCTGCTTCTGCGTGGTATTACTGTAACCCATGCCGTTCCTCTGTGGACCAGATCTTCTGAAACATCTCCCAGGGAGCTCCTGGCTGAAGCACACGTGGCTCAAGTCAGGAAGTTTTGCTAGCAGAATTGATTAAGCTGTTGGCTTCAGGAAATGCGCTTCATTTGTGAATTTTGCACCTCTCTCTCAGGAACACTGAACTGCAGCCAAGAGGTGCCTTGAGGAGAGGGACCCATCGGAGCTGGGATGTGCCCTGGGAATGCAGGGGAGGTGATGGGGAATGAGCCGCCAAGGCAGCAAGGCCGTATCTGCTGGTTGTCATGGATACAATCGCTGCCAGCCTCCCCGTATCAGTTACCTTCCCTTTCCTGGACGCAAATAAACGAGCGGTGGTCCGCTCCTGTTCCTACGCAGGACACAACCATTGACATCCGAACAAAAGGAGAAAATAATCTGTTTCAAACCTAGACATCTCTTCTTAACATCATCTGAGAGGAGAATGGGAGGTGACTTGCTTTTTTGGTATTCGAACTATGCAAGCCTGATAACGCTCTGCCCAATTGCATTTGGTGCTGTCCTAACCTTTGGCTATTTCCTAGGACCTCAGAGGAGCTGTTTTCACACCCTTCAGCCTTTGCTCTTGCTCAGCCTTTTGGATTCATGACAAGTTGCTATGGACTTGGACTCCGCTGGCTGCACGCGCTTGCTGTTGCCTCAGCACACACACACAGGCAGAACTCTGCAGGCTCCAGTGACTTCAGCTCCCTGTTTCAAAAGAAAAACGAGAGGTCAAGCGTGGCTCAAACTACACCCAAAAAAGGCTTTTACAAAACCCCATATAAACTACAAGCAATTGCTTTCTTTTTTTTAATTATTTTTAATTTTTAAAGCAGGTTTGCAGCCCAGGTGGTAAGTTATTTAGAGCGAGTTATCCAGCAAATTTTGTTTTTAACTAGTGTACAGATATGTTTGTAGTTTATTTCAGTGTAGTGCTATGCGAGGGAGTGATAACATGAAAGAGAAAACTATTAGAAACTGTAAACAGAAGTGAAACTGCCAGGCCTGTTTTCACTGTCCCCTAGCCAGGGAGAAAGCTGAGTAAACAACAGTGCTAAGTACAGTAGGTTTCTATGGTTCTTTTAGGTTTAAGAACTTGTAAACAAGTGATGGGGCTTTTAAGTGGGTACAAATAGATGCCCTCAGTTTTGTGCTACTTACAGAGCACACAGGTCCCAGTTTCTCCAGACAGGGTAGGGAAAACAAAAGCACATTTCAACAGAAACCCAGCTCCGGCAAGAGGAAAATGTCATTCCAGTGTTCGCGGTCTCAAGCCTACATCATGCAACTGAACAAGTCTCGTCCTGCTTAATAGAGGGCACACACAAATACCCGTTCCTAATTACCCCATTCCACAGTTTGGGATGCCATCATCCAAAGTTCGGGGAAAAAAAAAAAATTCCAAAATTGGAAGTGAATTTCGGAAATCCCCCCAGTAAACTATTTTCCGTAGGGGAAAAAACAAACTTTATTTCTGATTTGTTTAAGAGTGATATACTCATGACTGGCAGTATTTTATTCCTCAGTCTTACAAAACAGAGACTGTTGCACACATCCAGCCTTGAAAAGCCACATCCCAAAAACAACGTGAGAAATAAACTTCCAGAATATGAGAAATGATCCTGACTGGGAATATTTTGGCCTAATAACCAACTGTATTACACAGGAAGAAACAATACAAGCACGATTTTTTAGAGAGGTGTGGGGAATGCCTTCATCATTTAGGGAGAGAGAAGCAGGACTCCAACTTCTCTTCTAATAACACTTGTTTTCTGTATTTTAGAAACTGTTTAAGAGAGCACAGCAGCACAGATATGACTCAGCCAGCTTGCATGGTCAGGTAGCAGATACGTCTACACGCTGCTCAATGGTTTCCTTGTTGGGGAGTGAACAAAAGGTACAACAGGTTCAGGGATGTCAGAAACCTGATTACCTGGCAAAAGAAAATCTATCTGTCCCTCATCAGCATTACAAAAAAACCCCAACAGATTCTGGAGTTAGCGAGGCTCTTAGATATTTTGCAGTGTTACATGCCTCTCAGCACACCATAAAATGGGGCAGAAATACAAGGCTGGTACTTTGCTGCTTGGCTATTTCAGAATATTCCCTCTTTGCTTCCCTGGGGACAGGATCAATACCTGACAGCAGAAGAGAATTTGCTAACAGTGGAGGAACTTTTGATTCTGCTTTTTAAATTGCTCTTTTCCTTCTCTCACCTTCATGATGAGTAAAGGAAGGAAGCTTGGAGACTGCTCTTTAGACATTCCTCTTTCCAAAAGAGGCACTTGTGTTTTATATTAGAAATGTAAGGACTGTCCAGCTGGGCCTTTTCTGACTCTCTGAGGAGAGGCTTAGTGCATTTCTTGGTGAGTTTACGTAGAGTACTTACACCTCTGCTGATGAGGGAGGAACCACTTGTTCCTTAACTAGAAAAATCCTCTTTCAGAATTATTCTCTAGTGACTATATAGGCATTCAAAGTTCAGCCCAAAGGGTTTTCTGTTAACAGGCTAAAAATCCGCCTGCCTTATTCTTATGTGCTGCTCTCATTTCATTGTCATACTCCAGAACTGCTCAGAAAAGATAATTTCTAAGATCAAAAGCAAGCAGCTTACTTTTACCTTTCTTCCACTAAACTTCGTGGGCACCTGTGTGATCGAAAGCCATCTCTTTGTTACGCTGTGGCTGTGTCTTTCCTCTGTCACTGTAAAGAGGGGAGGGTAGTGTTGCTCAGATGGTAAAGTTTTACTACTGGGGACTAAATATCTTTTATAGAGAAATGTGTCCCAACATTTATATTCAAGGATTCATAAAATAAGCACATAAAAAAATTAAAATAATCAAAGACTGCTCAATGCACAGAAAAACCCAGAGTGCTCAAGGGACACGTCCTCACTGTCCATGAGGCAGGCAGTGGGATCTCCCGTCTCGCTCTCCTCTGCTTTGCTTGCATGTGCGTCTCCAGCCACCGAAGAATAGCAATTTACAAAGTAAAAACTTCAGTGACGGGTATTTTGTCACCCAATGGATAGACAAAAGCTTCAGCGCATGCTGCTTTGTATCAATAAAGGTTTTGCCACAGGCAGTGAGCATTTTAAAAGGTTCCAACTCTGGAACGTCGTTTAAGTTTTGCTGCTGACTTTAGTGACAGAAAAAATGAGACTTGCAGACGACTCCTTTCACCCTTTTCCTGTGGGAAATCAGGTATTTGCTCGCAACCTGGTTTCAGAGAGTCCTGGCCAGACCTGTTGTCTTATTTCTATATTTAAAGTCTGCACAGAATCATTTTCCCCTTAACCTAAGAAGCCACTAACATAATGTTGGAGATAAATGTCCTGTGGCAGCAGCCCAGCATAAGATACAGTGGAAATAGGGTCAGTGTGTTGAAATGGATAATAAATAACATCTGATGTAACATTATTTAACTCAAAAGTCTTCTCTCAAATATAGGGACTCTGGGGTATGCTGCAGTCCTTAAAATAGTACAAGAAACATAGTGCTATTAGGTGTTAACACTCAGTAACGGCATATACTTGTTGAAGGGTAATATTGATCAACAGAGATGGAAACCAGTTTTTTGGCAGCTGTTTGCCAGCTCCTTGGAAATTAATATGGGAGTCAATTACCAACGGACAAATGTCCCTTCTACAACATCACCAGCTCACTTCTGGCACAAGCTTGCCTGCTGCCAGAAGCGTTTCAGAAGAGGAAGATACAGGCAGAAATGGATGGGTTTAAATATCATCACTATACAGACAGAAATGGATGGGTTAAAATATCATCACTATGGCCTTAGAAATTAATTGTTCAGTAAAGTGAAAGGGTTATGTCAGAAAGCAAACCAGTCTGGATAAAGAACAGGGTAAACCAGCCTACCCGGAGCATTGGCTAGTCACCCCTTATGGTCCTGCAGTTCTCAGCACCAGTCACAGGGAAAATTGAGTTATTTGCCTCCCAGTGTAAGATGGGGACTGTGTTTGAAATGCAAAAAATCTGCAGACCCTGAGTGTGGGTGAGGTGGCGATGCTGGAAGAATCCCTCTTGCGAGGAAAGCCCGGTATTGCACTGAGACTTACATAAGGCAACTGTGCATGGGAACTGCTGCTGGGTTAGCTGCACACAAGTGCAAAGAAGCCACAGTTCTGTCTTCACCTACATCTGGTTGTGTAATGAGCTACCTGCTCAGACACCATCTCTTCATACTGGGCAGGAACCCAATGCCGATTTGATTTAGAAAAATAAATCATTGCACTTCTCACCGCTCTGGTGCACAAAGGCAGCGAATGCACAAACCCAGTGCTGAGCACACAGCATGTGAGAAGGACCTTGGGATGACATTGGGGCATTCTATCTTAAACAATCTGTTTACTCATGTGTGCAAGCCAGGCACTGTATAGAATATTATCTAGCTGGGGCCAGTACACTTCAGTCCAACCAGTACGCTCGCTCAGGCAGCTCTGGGGCTGCCAGCCCAACCACCTCTGTAAATGACAGGAGGAAAGGGTCTATCAGCATCCCCAATTCTGGGCTGAACTGGCCTATTATTTTCCTCCCCAAACACAAACCGTAAGCTCAGCTTAAGGCTGGCGCATCCTTGCTTTGCTGATAGAAATTGTTCATTTACTGAGCTGATCAATAAACCAAACTCCCAAAGCATTCCCATGCAAATGGATAAGAACTTTGGTCTGCTCATTTTGCTAATCACTGAATAATCACTGTAGGTTTGTTATCTAGGAACTAGCAGGCATGGTGACAGGGCCTGTTTAATGGAGACGTGAATAAAATCTACATCATATTTTTCAGTACAGTGCACATTCAGATTTCCCCGAAACATTTGGTTTCAATGTTTGCTACATCTTCACGCTACAGCATTTATACTTGTCAGTGACTAGAAATCTCTGCCTTTTCCCTGTAACTCTGGGTGGTGTTTTGCCCACTTCATCCAATAAATGCATAAATCCCTGCCCCAAGCAGGTACTGAGAACTGAAGAAAAGGAATGCGTTTGGCTTACCAGGAGCTCGTCTTTCCGTTTTGCATCCACTTCAGGGAAGTATCATGAGGGTGTCAAGTGCTTCACATGCAATCTCGCCAACTCTGGGAAGCAGCCACTTCCTTTCCAACTTCAGGCACTGCTCCTTGATAAAGGTAAACATGGAAAGCATGTGTTAAAAGGAGATAACCCAATGACTAAGATATTTCATAATGTAAAAGGGGAAGGAAAACCAGCTCTCTGCAATTGATGGCATTGCTTCAGCCCAATACATGTCATAGGGTAGCATTCTGTGAGACTTAACAAACGCAATGCTGGTAAAAGTTGCTGGCTAGCAAACTGAGCAGAGACTTTTACAACATCAGAAGAATCACGCTAGTCAGACTTTTAAGGAGCATTGTGAATTAGCGCAAATATTACAGTTCGATTTCCTAGATTGTATTTAGCTTGTAGAGAAAAAGCACACGCACTCAAAATGCTGGCATACAAAAGCAAAAGGAGACATGACAAAAAGCGCAGGAAGCTTTTCAATAAAGTATTATTTCTTGGAACAATATGATTTATTCTGTAATCTCAGGTTGAAGATTCAGCAAGTCTGATATAAGTAGTTTGTATCAACATGCCTAAAAGTGACCAGGCTTATACGAGACCTATTTAAATCTGGGTTTAAGATAAAGTATCCCTTCCCCAGTTGAGGACAGATGAGATGGATAGCGGCAGCTCTAGTTTACGCTTAAATTTTCAAGACATGTGCCACAGCAGCTGCAATAACTGCCTGAGGAAAAAACGGAATGGTCCGGTGACTCTTAAGATAGAATTTGGGAAGCCTAAGTTCAACGGCTTGCTATACCACAGATAGGTTCCTGGGAGGTGTCAGCTATGCCTGTAAACTGACAATGAATTGAATCTGTCTGGATTTCAAGCAAAACCAAAAACCATAAAGTGCTTGCATACTGTGATTGTATACACACATTAGAGAGGCTCAGAGGGGACTCACACTGCTCAGGCGATTATCATTTGTCTAATGCTGATCCTCCGAAGGTGGTAGAAGAGCAGGGGGATGGAGGTTGCTGGAGGAGCGCTCCTCCCGCTTTCTAAAAGCAAATAACACACATTAGGTTGTGATAAACCAGGATAAACCAGGCTCCAGTCTCCCAAGTTTGCTGACAGGCAGCTTGTGCTGCATTTGGACGCTGCCTGCCATTTATTGGCTTCCAAGCACCGATTCTGTGTTTCCTGGTACCACCGTGTGGCGAAGGGAAGGAACAGTCTGTTAATCAAAGCAGTGGTTAATGAGAAAAACAGCACTACACAAATCCCCGAGTCCACTGGGCTGTGGCAAGGAGGTTCCGCGAGGTTGCCAAATCCAGCCTTCCCCTGCCAACGTGCCTCATATCCAGCTTACTTTTGAAACCGCGGGTATTTTTTGCAAGAGAAATTAATTCGGTATCAATGGAATTTTCCTTCCTTGATTTCTCCAGGGCTTGCCAACACGGAAGCTAATTTGGTCATGGTGTGGCAGGGAAACCCGGGCATCTCGAACCAGGCTACAGTCCAACAAAACCTCTTCACCAAACACCCACAACATAGTAACAATCTCTGGTGTTATCTCCAGTAAGAAGGAATTTACGAGAAAAACTAATTTAGTTGCCTAAGTTTACAATCAGTCCTCAGGCTAGACTAGGAACCCCTAATACATGTACATTCCGTTCTTATACTGAGATAACATTCATTTTCATCAACAATAAACACAGAGATACCACTTTATTAGAATAAAGGCACACAAAATCTCTTGTCTGGGCAATGCCAAAATAGTAATCTAGTGTAACTAGATTACTATTAATCTAATAGTAACTCCTTTCTTGCTTCATGATTGCCATATACACTCACCTCTGCACAGCAACAGCAACCAAAAAGTTTGAGAGCAGGGAAGAGCTGTTGCCTGGAGGGAAATTTGTTAAAAATCCAAAAGTAAGCTCAGTGGGATAATTGAGTAAGATAAAATGAAATCCACTATCAAATCTGTTTAGAAGGGGAAACCTAGAAAATTTGGGGTTTAAGTATCTGGTAGCAAAATGCAAAGTCTTTCAGTACCTGCAGGTGCTTTGGAAGGTGGAGACCTTTGGAAGGTGACAAGCTGTTACACACCTGGGTCACCTGCAGCCACTGTAGGACCATTCCTTCTACATTTTCTTAGTACTTTCTCCAGGTTTTATGCACCTAAGATGATGAAATGTTCTTGTTTGGCGTCTTTAATGCATTTTAATAGACCTCACATTTAGGAATTTTTCCTTTATGTTTTCTGTTGCAATTTCTTGTCACGCCATAGATTTTCTGGCACCTTAAAAATTCCCTTTGCAAGGAGATGGTTAAAAACCAAAACTGTCAAAGTAATTTTAAAAAAAAGCCCAGCCTTTCACATTAGAAGTCTTCCTAATGTCAATTTACTAAAGCTCTTTATTAGTCAGTATCTCTTCCTCATTAGCCTTAATCAAACTTTACTCAGAATTAGCTCCCCCTGTACCATCTCCTTCCCATCCCTTGCCAATGAGGACAGGCTCACATTGTAAATTGTGAGTTTAACTATAGCTCCATTTCATCTCTAGGAACTGCAGGATAAGGACCCATTTCTCAGAAATTATAGTCAGCAGTATTAGTCCCTGGGTATGGTATTACCATATCTGGGATGATTTAGGGACAATGAAATCCCTGTGCCATCAAGCAAGGTGATTCTTCTGACACAAACGATCCTGCAACTCAATATTCACTGGGTGCGCTCACTGAAATTTAGTCTGTTTTCCTTCCTTGTTCCTTTTCATACTCACCCATGGCCGGGCTCGGCTGATGGGAGGAGTATACTGTCACTTTTTCCAAATATAATTGAGCCCTGTGAGTGCAAGATGAAAACTGCTGCAGGAAGAAATTATCCTGCAACTCAAAACTGTTAATCCAACGGCACTGCATCGTGTCCTCCCAACACGATCTAGGTCACTTGTTCTTACGGTTTTTTAGCCCAATCCACTTTGACTTGAAAGAAAAACCACGGCTGGGGTAAAGGTGGTTCTGCAGGATTACGGTAAGTGACCCGCTGGCCTGCAACTAGCTCACATTAACTTCTACTCAGTTTTAATCACCACTTAGTACACCGCTTTTGGGGAGTCCAGAGACTTTGCTCTCCCATTTCTCAGTAATCTAAATGTTCTTAAGACCCCAGCAAAAATCTGAAGTATTAGGAAAACAAGAATCATCCACAGGCTCCGCTGGAAGCCTGCCAAAGGTTTCAGCACTGTTAAGAACTCACCCATTCTTTGCAACCTTAACTACTAAGAGGCAAATAAATGATAACAGCAGTTTGGGTCTATTTCCCAGACAATTTGTGCTGAAATTAATAAACGAGAAACAATTTAGTGGCATAGCCACTAATTTTACATGGATTTAAACCATACTGGTACACAATTACTTCTTCAAGGCCTGATAAGGAACACTGAACCTACTCATTTACCTTTCTACTGTCAGCGGTGACTTTCTGGATCCTGGATGTGGCTGTTCCCCCTTGCATACAAGCAGCTGCAACTCCGAGTGACAGATTCCCCCGGCATTTTGCATCAGGCTTCTGGTTCACTGTACGTCTCCTGTGCAAGTCAAGTTTTTCTGTAAGAGGATGGATAAAATGAAGGTGGGAAAGGTATCAGACAGCAGAACAAGAAAAATTATCATGTAAATTGACAGTGAATGTTCAGAACTGGGGTAATTAGCATACAGACAAAGAGCTTTCGTGTCTTATTTTAAGTACAGGACACATCCAACATACCCAGCACTGCCTAACAGCCTGGCACGGCTTTCAAGACATACAGTAACCACCTAAAATGAAGTGATACAGCTGTCCAAACATTACCAGGATCCCAGCTTACTTACCCTTCCAGAATGTCATTGCTGGTCCTCAAGGTATCAACATTGGAGAAGTACTGAAGAATAGTGGAGGATGATGTCTTCCACAACAGACACAAATTCCTAGATGGGATACTTGAGTAAAGCCCAGGAATGCAACTGAGCTCTGACAGTACTATTTGTCTCTACACGTAGTACTTGTATTTTCACCTAAAGTTAGTGCAATCCAGGGCCTTTCCTAATCATCAGCTGCAAGCGGGAACTGTTGTTGTGCGTTCCCAGGTTTTTTTAATGCTCAAATCCTCAGCTTGATTTAAAACAGGATGCTCGCTGTCTTTTAAGTTGGAAAATAATTGCACATTACGGCATAGCACTGGTACCCTTCAACAGGAGATCATTGGGTAGTTTTTCATGTCAGCTTTGTTTCCATCAAACACCGGTGGTCTCCAGTTTTTGTAAGCTCAGACAAATAGGACAAAACACATGCTAATGCAAAGACCACCTGACAGGCAGCTTTTTAAATGCACGGCACCCGGCAGCATAAATCACATTCCCAGCAGATACACAGAGACAATTTTCCATGTAAAATGATTACAATTTAACAGAAAAACTTATTTTTAGCTTGAGGCATTCTGGCAGCTGGAGATGCAGATTTGTGGCTATTCTAACCACTAAACATGCATGGATTGCAGCACAGGGTTGCCTGCTCTTTAGCTTTTAATTTACAGAACTAATTAGTTGGATTTACTGTCTTTAGCATCCCTTACCCTCTATTTGCTTAAGGAGAAATAGATGAGCCCTGCATGTCAAGTCAAGCCCAATAGGCCAATAACTCCAGCACAAGGGCACGTCCAGCGGGAAACACCTTCGATGTAGCAAGAGGTGCAAATCTTGCAGCAGCGAATATATGTGTCACTTTATGTAGAGAAGAGACAGGCAGAACTCTCACCTAGCCAAGACGCAGATCATCCAGGGGGTTTAAAACTTCTCTAGCAACTTTTACGTGTATGGAGGAGAGGGGACGTTCTGATCAGCAAGTAGGTTTCAGACCAGGATAAAGGAAAATACAGGAGCTTTGTAGCAAAAATGAAAGCGTCAATATTTTTCCAAAGCGTATTCCGGTATCAGCATGAAGTAATATGTGTGGCAAAGACATTAAGGCAGTCGATTCAGTACATCCGAGATGTAATGAGGTTTGGGAGTTCACTGGTTAGCAGTAAGATAGCTCGGCTGAGTAACTGCAGAGAAACTTACGTGGCAGTTACCACATAAAATAATAATTTTCCTGCTCGGCTGGAGAAAATGTCCTGTACAGCACGGCAACACTCAGTTTAGACTTCTAGGTATTGAAAAGATTAAGTAATAGTTAAGCAGTAAGTTCTTCAACAAAAAGAAACCCTGCAATTACACTTTATTAGGAGTACTTTATTTTATGACTAGGGGATGAAGAGACCTTCCAACCACAAAGATGTTCGTGGAGAACACCAGAGCATTCCAGTTGGCAATGCAGCCAGCGGCAACCCGTTCAAAACCTGATTCATTTGGTTCATTCTCTTTGTAGAATCCCAACAACACAAGGCTCTACGAAAGCAAGGCAGGCTATTTCAAAATTTCTGATTTTAAAGCATTTAATTAAAGTATTATTTTAATGTAATGATAATTACATTATTATTATTGGGTGAAATCCCAATTTCACCATCCAGAGAGCACTGACAGCATCACCCAGGTTGTGACCAAGTCTCAGACCATTCCACAGCCTCGAGGCTCGTCTCCCTCTGGCACTTGAAAACTCGGACTCATTGGGAAATCCCGAGCTCAAACCCACCATCAGCCCCCTCGCTCAGGGGCTTGAACCGCTATCGCTGCCTACGACCAGAGTCTCTTCCGCAGGACGAGGCAGAGCAAACCAGAGCAACGTCACGGTACCGTAACAGCCGCTCTTGCAAATCCTCCACTGACTTTCTGCTTTGCCCCAACATTTCATCCCTACGCACGCATGTCCCAGGGCTTCCCACAAGCCGCGTCTCTTGGAGAAGGCCCTGGCCAGTTAACAACATCTTCTCCCTGTTCCCACTGCTGGGGAGCCGCAGCCTTTCAGCGGCTGCATCCTACTGCCTGGCTGCTCAGTAAGTGTTTTTGTTGGCCATTTCTAAGCTGCTGCTTCTGGGTGGGGTATATGCAAGATTATTAAACATTTTTTCTTCTTACGTTTGCTAGACGTACCAGCTACGATAATGCAAGATGGAAAAGTAGTTCATATCGGTACATTTCTAACTGGCCCTTTTCTGTATGTCCAGCCATTCTAGAACACTTCCAGCACTCTAGACGCAGAAAATTTCTTGATGTGAAACTCTGCCCTGATCATTTTCTTTGGATTCCCTCTGAAAACAGCACAGGTTGAAACAGGTCACTGAACTTAATAGAGAACAGAGACTGAAGTCCCAGGAAAGGCCAAGCAGAGATGGAAAAAATATTCCATCCGAGAAAGCTACTGAAGGAGACATTCACACATGAGGGTTTTTGGTTTGGCTCTGCTCTATAGTGTAAGTAGCGACTATAAAAATGGTGCATTTTTACTCAACAAATCTCGTTTCCTGCTTGTTCACTACCACAGCAAAGTCTGTATTTGATTAGCAGAAGCAACAATATTCAAGCTTAAGTACAGAAATCTAACACATAATCAGTTTTATGGAGCTAGTTCTGGTTTCACTACCAAAAAAAGCTTACCAAAATTCATTTTTCTCTGCAGTGACTGCAAGACTGCTGTATTCTTCCCCTTTTTGTATAGCACTACTTTTTAGACAATAACAAAGATAAATTATCTCAGTACATTCACTTAACATGCTCCATTTTGGGCCTTCTAGCAAGCCAAGAGTTTCAAAACATCCTGTAGCAATCTAGCTTTTAGGTAAGGAAATCTCACTTTTCACTTGTGAATTAAGACTGAATTCATTATCTGAATTAGATGCTTAAAACAAATTCTTGGCCATTAGCAAAACACTGCCTAAATACAAATGCATATATGTACACAGCAAGTATTCTTCTGACATTAACCACATCAGAGATGAAATAAAGGCAAGAGAAATTAGAAAGGCATTAAGAACAGTCCAAGCCAAACCGTATCCAGCTTTATTAAAGGTACTTTTCATAAACAATCATGGTAATTTAGGCAGGACATGGGCTACAATCTGCAACATTTTACAACAACTGTCAAACTCCCCTCCCTTCGTGGACTACCAAAACGTAAAAGTTGCTATAAAACCAAAGAATCTTCATTTCATACTTGTAGAGGGAAAAGTTTAGAGTGAGGGTGGACACTTTCACATTTAGCATGTTGTTTAACAACTCTTCACAAACCTACCCTGACTTTTAGAGGAAAAAAATTAAAATGCAGGTTTCTTAATCTGAAGATCCACAATATAAAAGAGGAAGTACAGCTCCTTTTAGAGCCACTGTATCCCAAATTAGACACCAGAAGTCCGGATCACCTGACAATGCATTTAGAGTGGCAAGTCCCAAAATGCCATTTTTGCCGTATTTCGGAGTGATAGGCTCTAGGCAAACAACGAGGATGCAAAAGGAAATACAGAGGGCATTGCAAACTGCGGTTTTGAAGTCGGCAACAGGCATCTTGGGAGCTTCGATGTTCACTCGGATGCACTCCACAGAACTTAACAGATGTGCAGCATGAAGGAATCCCTTCCTCCTCTATTCAGGAAGGGCCCTTCTTCCAAAAACTGGGGGACCGGGAAAACTTTTCTTATTAAAATTTAGGTTCCGAGAAATAGACTAAGTGACATTTGTCCCCACTGCCCCCCCTCAAAACACAATAACGAAGCGGTCTGTGTGCTAACAACATAGCTTAAAAAAAAGTAAAACAAAATTCTGCATTGTTATAAAACTTGATAAAAAATAGTATTTCAAACTGTACAGTCACCAGAAGTACACAGTTATCAAAAATTCACACATTTTACTTGGCTTCACCAGCACCTTCGGCTTTCTGTGCCTAAAAGAAAAAGGGGAACCAGTCAATATACACCACGCACTTGCACCAAACAACCGATAACTCATTTTTCTAAAAAACAGTTCTCTGAACAGAAGACATCTTATCTGGGCTGCACCACCCTAACTTTTAACAAAATGAAATCTAACATTTGAAGTACTGTAAAAGACAACCTGAAGTTGGTTCATTATGTGCGGACTTTACTTATTTTCAGAACAAGGCAGAACAGTAACTTTCACATGGCAACTTCAACTGGCAAACAGGCAACTTTAACTCTTTACCAACCAAGCAACACACCCCCCACATCTGTTGATGTGTTGTCAGTGTCATAAGCAACGGGTCTAAATAATCAAGCAATAATTCCTCTTCGTTACCGCAAGCCTAGACCTGTCTATGCTTGATATGGAAAAAAATAATTCGCTGACACAGCACAAGCTGCCAGAGCCGCTGTTATACCTGGTCTGTTTTGGCATCTCCGTTTTCTGCAGGGTTGTTTCCCTCCTTGCCAGCATCAGCTTTCCCCTTCTTTCCCTTGGGCAACTTCTCGCTCTTCTGTAAACGTAAGACGACATACACTGTTACAATTACCAACATCCAGTCATTAAGCCACAAGAATCCAAAAACTAGAATGATAAAAACCAACACTGGATGTTGGCCTGAAAAGAATGGAACACACAAATGTTTTGCATGTTTAAGAGATTGACAACAACTGCGAAGAGTCTTCACTTCGGTATTTTTTATGCAAGTTTTGTAAAATTCAAAAGTTTTCAGTGCAACTTTACAGAGGTGATGATGCAGCTCAATTTCACCACTACGTACACTGTTATTCAAAATTGTATTAGTTATTACCGGAAAATCTAAACCTCATAACCCATTTACCTCTCAATAATAGCACTGACTCGATGACTTACCTTTGGAGCTGCCTTTTTAGGTTTAGGTTCTGGCTTTGGAGGAGCAGGCTTCTGTAAGCGAGAAAACCCCCTTGTGTTATTCAAATTATTTTAAAAGAAACATACTACTTTTTCAAAATATTCAACCCAAATATTTTAGTTTTAGGAAAGCAAATCAAAACTTTTGAATTGAAGCATTTACTTGATTTGTCAATCATTCTACCACTCCCATAACACCACACAATGGGGCAGTTTGTCACGCCAGTAACTTTCTTTCAAATGAACAATGCATCTCTCCAGAATACCTACAGTTCTCACACAGATGTGGTATGTAATACTCAAGCTTAAAACTATTAAGTGTTGTGACATCTCTGCTCAGCAAGAGAATACTCACAGCAGATAACCTCGCCGATCTCCGTTGTGGCTATTTAAAAAGAAAAATGTTTGTATTTAGTGTGATGGAATATGAACTCTTATAAGTAACTCTCATTTCAAAGTAGTAAAATCCCAGAACTAATGTTTAAGTTTGTAGTTCACTTTTCCCCATTCTCAAGAAACACAAGACCATGCCGTTTAAATCACTACTAATAGCTAACATTAGCTAACACTAATTAGCTAACTAATAGCTAAAAGTAGATTTTTCATGGTTAAGGTTAAAAGGCAGTTAATACTTTGAAAAGTCAGAATCAATTAAGACCAACCCTCCCCCCAGTTCTTTATTTTGACGAAGTTAAACCTCATTCTCCAACATAAACACTTCATGATCCAACTTTCTCAAAATATTGAACTTCTTACCTCATCCTTAACTTTGGCCTTATCGCCCTTGGTATCTCCTTCAGCCTAGGAGGTGAAACATAAGTCGTACCGACAAGTTCAGGGGAGGCACGC
>NW_009206410.1:0-2534 GCF_000690835.1 Fulmarus glacialis | reverse complement strand
GATATTAGGAAAAATTTCTTCACCCAAAGACTTGTCAAGCATTGGAACAGGCCGCCCAGGGAAGTGCTTGAGTCACCATCCCTGGAAGTATTTAAAAGATGTGTAGATGAGGTGCTTAGGGACATGGTTTAGTGGTGGACTTCGCAGTGTCCAACTTCGAGTTGGACTTGATCTTAAAGGTCCTTTCCAACCTAAATGATTCCGTGATTCTACAGGCAAATACTTGACCCTTATCTTCGTCTCTTGACAATCAGCACATGCTGTAACAAGACGGTGAGAAGCCTTTGCCCTGCCAAGAAGCAGCTGTTTTACATTAGGGCTGCCACAGCGGATGACTGAAAAGCCCCTCCTGCTGCCCACCTCAAGGCCTATGGACTCTTTAGCCCCTGTTGCCAACTAACCACTCATGTGCATTGTCTTATAAACAATAGGATAACACCCCTTGACATTGCATAGCTGCTCGCTAGAGTTCACATGATATTATCCTGTGACTGTAGAGGCTCTGACACTGTGAGGATGCAGCAAGAGCAGGGCTGCTCACCAAGGGAAGGTAATCCAGGAGCTGAGAGCAGACCCAGTGCAGCCAGCACCCTCACCAACAAGGTGCCATCCCACAGGACCTGGGCATGGTGGGCAGAGCCAGGGGATAGTAACATGGTCCATCAACAGCTTCAGACACAGCAAGTGCTGAATCAGGTCCAGGGACCCTCAAGAGGCTCCAGTCAGGTTCAAAAGAAACAGGACCAAAGACAGGAGTGGAAAAAAACTACAACACACATCTGAGAAAGCCATCCAGAAAACAAGCCACCTGCAACATAGCTCCAAGGTCCATCCAGGGACAGCACTAGGGACAGCACTAGAGACAGGCACACCTGTTTCCCACTGTGTTAGTATTAGTGCGGCCTCACCTTGAGTACTGTGTACAGTTCTGAGCTCCACAGTTTCAAAAGGATGTTAATGTCCTTGAATGTGTCCAGAGGAGGGCACCAAAGCTGGTGAAGGGTTTGGAAGGCATGTCCTCTGAGGAACAGCTGAGGACACTGGGTTTGTCCAGCTTGGAGAGAAGGAGGCTGAGGGGCAACCTCATTGCTCTCTACAGGTTCCTGAGGAGGGAAGTGGAGCGGGAGGTGTTGATCTCTTCTCCCTGGGATCTAGTGCAAGGATGTGTGGGAATGGCTCCAAGCTGTGTCCCTCAGGGGAGGTTTGGACTTGACATGAGGAAACTTTTCTTTAATGAGAAGGTACTCAAACCCTGGAACAGGCTTGCTAGAGAGGTGGTCAATGCCCCATGCCTGTCAGTGTTGAAGAGGCATTTGGACAGCGCCCTTAACAACATACTTTAACTTTTGGTCAGCCCTGAAGTGGACAGGCAGTTGAAATCGATGATCACTGTAGGTCCCTTTCAACTCAACTCAACTCAACTCAACTCAACTCAACTCTTCTATTCCATTCTATTCTATCCTATTTTATTCTATTCTACCTTATTCTATTCTATTCGATTCGATCTTCTTCTTCTTCCTACCTCCTCCTTTCCCTAGAAGTAGCTGCTGAGGTAACCTCGGATGACATTTCTTCCCAGGCCTGCACTAGCAGAAGGGACTGAATGGGTAATCATGTCCCATCCTAGGCATTGGCTCTGTCACTTTCTGGGAAGGAGGCATGTCCCTTCTGATGGGGGTGAGAGCTGTGGGTCGTCTTGAGATAATTTGACAACCTGAACAAATTTGCAAAAACCATGTGGGCACTGTGGTTTTTGAAAGTCTGCTACATTCATCCAGTTTAGCTGGGTTTCCACAGGATGGCAAAAAAACCCCACACCTCTGACACTAGCGAAGCTCAAAGATCAAGCCCTCAGTCTGAAGCAGGAAGTGCTCCGGAACTAAACGGTTGCAAATCTTTTTGAGGTGACCAATACCTGTTCATTTCCCCGTGGATCTTTTTTTCTCCTTGGACTCATTTTTTAGAAATGCCTGTGGTGTTTCCCTCGGAAAAACATGCTAAAACAAAAGAGCCAGAGAACAACAGTACTGCATCAGAGCAAAGGTCCATCTGGCCCAGTACTCGGTCTCCAAAGTGGCCAACCATCACTGTCTAAAGGAGGGCATATGAGCAGTGCAGGTCTCCTTCTGCCGGGGTCCTGGGGGTGCTCCTAGGCCTCCATGGCTGGGACCGGCCTCCCCTGGCACCCCCACCCCCACCGTCTCCTGCCAAGGGCCCTGGGGACTCGGTGGTGCCTCAGCTCAGCCTGGGGCCTTCAGTCCCTGCCTGAGCGCTGTGGCAGCTGTGCCCGTCTCTGCCCCTCTCTCCTGGCTGCGCCTGGGACCCGCACTGCAGAGACCTGCTCTCCTGGATGCACCCCGCAGACCTGCGCCACAGCTTGTCATGCAGAACTACACGCATAACATAGCATAGCCATTCTATTCTATTCTATTGCCTGCACTCACCATGAGTCGAATAACGACAAGACTGTTATTTGCCTGAAATGCCAGGGGGCCTTTCAGCTCCAAAACCACTTTCAAGGACACATCACAAAG
>NW_009206409.1:25176-39657 GCF_000690835.1 Fulmarus glacialis | reverse complement strand
AGCATGACATCACACAGTATGGAATACCCTGTTGGCGAGCTGGGCCAGCTGTCCCGGCTATGCTCCCTCCCAATGCTTGTTTTGGGTTGTTTTTGTTTTTGTTTTTGTTTTTGTTCTTAAGCTGAATGTCCTTGACTAGCAGGGTAATTAGCAACAACTGATTTAGTGTGTTATCAACATTCTTCTCATACTAAATCCAACACACAGCACTAAGGAGAAATTTAACTCTATCCCAGCTGAAACCAGGACAGCCCATGAGCTTTTCCATCTTATTTTCTGCCCCTGTCCTGTTGAGGAGGGGGAGAGAGCGAGCAATGGGCTGGGGGTCTGGCAGCCAGCCAAAGTAAACCCCCACACATGATTGACTGTGTTTTTATAATAACCCACAGGCTACAATCACAGAATTATGTAGGTTGGAAGGACCTTCAGCTAGTCCAACCCCCTTGCTCAAAGCAGGTTCCCTTATAGCAGGCTGCTCATGGGCTTCTCCAATGGAGTTTTGAATATCTTGAAAGACAGAGATCCCTCAACCTCTCTGGAAACTGGTTCAAGTGTTTGACCACACTCATGGTGAAATTTTTTCCCTAATATTGAGTTAGAATTTCCCATCTTCCAGCTCGTGTCCATTACCTCTCATTCTTCCTCTAAGAATCCTTTTTCTCTATTTCCTTCCATTAGATAGTTGAGGACAGCATTAAGATCCCCCCAGAGCCATCTGTTTCCAGGCTGAACAAGCCCAGCTCCCTCAGCCTCTCCTCACAGGGCAAGTGTTCCAGCCCCTGACCAAACTTGCTCCAATTTATTGACGTCTTTCTTGTACTTGACTTAGACATGGGTTACAATACTTCAGGGGAGATTGCTCTTTCTCAGTAAGTCTGACTATATTCAGGTACCTGCAGTTTTTCTTTTTATGACTCAGATACAAGTCATACATAGATACATAACAGCCTTCTTAAAATGGAAGTATTAAGCTATTGTAACAAAGGGACAGCCTTTCCTGAAAGAGCAGCTGGCATGCTCATCTATCTTAAAATCTTTTGATCTCCTGATGATAATGAAGCTAGCTGTAACTTCTTCTCGTCCCACAAGGTCCTGTGTCTCAGCTGGTTGTTCCAGAATAATTACTCTCCACGGAGCAAGTGTTCATTTTTAGACCTGCAGGAGAGTTCTTTTGATGTCCTGCATGACAGGAACTTTTCCTGTCCTGCTTCAGATCAGTTTTTCAGCTCAGCGTTTTCAAAGGCAATGGTGCCCAAGTCTCTCTTCTTTCCTGTGCTCTGACTTAGCTTGAACCATTCTTTTTGTGTCTTTAAAAAATAAAGAATCTCCTGATCTACTAAACAAATACAATCATTAAGAAAATGTATCAATAATCAGTTCAATATACTGACTGAATTGATTATTAGAGTAGCACTTTAAATATATCACTTGAGTCTTCCAAGCACAAGAATGGAACAAATGCTTTAAGGAATTTCTTAGATCTCCTTCTGGGTTATAAACTGGGATGAAAGACTAGTATTTTCTTTTATGTGAATTCCCACAACATCATGCTCCCAGAGCAGAAGACACCATGTTAGCAGTTCGGTATTAGGTATTTCACACATGGGAAATATTTCCTAAGCAGCCGAGCACAGATGTAAAGGTCCTCTCTCTGGGCCAGGCTGCCATCTTCCCGCCCAGTCCAAGGATGCTGGAAGATAGCTGGGAGCCCTCTTGAGGCCAGAAGGTAAAGAAAGCAAATCACAAAACCTCCCAGTTCTGTCTTTTAATGCGAAGGCTCAATAACCTGACCTGAACACTCAGAATTTATTACAGCTCCAAACATGTTATATCAGCAATCAAAATGATTTAAAAAAAAAAAAAATGAAAAATGTGATCAAACATGAGGTTTCTTCTGGTGTTGCTCGTAAGGCAGAAGTAACTACTTCTTTTGTTTAAAAGCTAGTGCTTTTTCTGGAGTTTTGTGCTGTGCTGACTTATCTCTGCAAACGCTAAAGATATCAATAACTAAATACTAAATGCTAAATGTTAAATACTAAATATAAATATTAAATAAATAGCAAATAACAAATAATGAATATGTTAAAAAAACCCCACCACTTCCTTGAGAATTATTTAAAGAAAAAACATCATTCACAGGGTGTAATTATTCAAAGGTTTTGGTGGTGATGGAACTGTGTTCAGCAAAAAGAATGCCCTCACAGACAGGCTTGGAGCTTCCAAAAGGAGGTGTAAAGGTACGAAAATGGTCCTCTGAATTGAATGCAAGTTATCACCCTTATCAGGTCAATAAAATGGATGAATTTGTCAAGCCGAAGACACAAGACATTGTGACAGAGTCTTCTGAGCACCAGCACTGCTCCTCCTTGCTGAGGTAAGATGACTATCAAACAGAAATGTTTTGAGCTGAATATAAAAATTCAGAAGCTATGTATTTTTATTTCAGGAAGGCAACACAGTGCAGGCACTGTGGTCTGACCAGCAATGACTGTGTATTCAGACAGATCTGGGTGATATCTTTGATAAGTTAAATATGCTCAATTTGTCTCTGAAGAGATGAGATTCAAACAGTCTGAAACAACAGACAAGTTATCTTGTCTATCTAAGCTCAGGAAGCTTAGCCTGTGGGAGGACGGGAAAGAATAGAAACAATGACATAACCTTACTTGATCTTCTTCTAGACTTCTATAACAATGAAAATATATGTGGATACCATGAAAACACACACAACTGAACTCTGCAGACTCGGAAAACCAGCTCATGAAATATTCTGAGATGACAACTGACTATAGAGCTGAATAAGAAGTCTTTTCAACGAAGCAGCTTTTAATTGTGTTTCTCTGCTCACCAAAGATGCTGTTTAAGTTTTCTGTTGACTGTATAATGAAGATAAAATCAGATGCACTGTATTAGCTGTAGCACTAAAAGAATATTCTGACTGATATGGTTTTGCTACCATTTGGTTCTACTGTGAACTATAGCTTTCTGTATGTCTGTAAGATTAAGCAAACTTCAGAGGAGATTGCATCTTGTAAATTATTTAATATATGTTATATAAATACTTATCTAAGGACCGGTTGCTTGCAAAATCACATGGAATAATAGAGACACTACATCATGAAGTTTAGATTTTTAGAACAATTACATTAGCTGGCTTTGTTTGCCAAAGCAGCCACCAGTGAGAACAATGTCAATGTTAACTAACTATATGTAGGATAACACTAATACTAATTCATCACCTAAATAGTGCATTCATCCACTGGAAATAAGTGAGGATTGAATAGACCTGAGCATGCTATTAAGTCAGGATAATTATGAGTGACCAACATGACATGACTGTTAAAAAGTAAATGTAGAAATGTAGTCTTAGGATGCATTAGGTATTCATATACAAAGTACAAGTAAAACCTCATCTGCAAGACTATCTGATATTCTTTTCACTCACATTCAAGAAAAAAGAAATCATATGGAAATAAGCATGGATAAGAGTCTTCAGTGGAGGACAAAAACTTAAAAGAATATGTTTTGCATAAGGAAGGAGACATGATACGATTGATTCTGATTAACAGAGAAGGAACATAGCTATTAAAGACCAATGCTAACATAAGACTAATAGGACATGTGTATGTCTGCACGACTGCCATCCAAGCACACCTGTCCCATCCTGTTTTCCTCCAAAAGATGCAATTCTCTGATTGTGGTCTTACTGAGTATTCAAACAAACATGTTCATTAACTTAAGTATGCTTATATTTTTGAAGTTAACTTAAGAGTCATGAATAATATTAACTTTGCTAACTTATCTGGAGGACGAGCGGTTTGGAACACAATGGGACATTCTGGAGAAAGATTTAAGAGGAAAAAAAGATCAAGTAGTGAGTTACTGTTTTAAAATAAAAATTGCAAATACCAAGGCCATGGAAATGGATCCTTTTATGTATTTTGTTATTTTTCAGTCTCTGATACAGAATATCTTCATTTTCTATCTCATTTACAAATAATGCAAAAATAATATAATTCTTCATACCTACTTTTAGTTGGCATTTTTTGAATCCGAGCAATATATCAAGATTTTATGTGGAAATAATCTAATTCAAAGAAAGTTGCAATTAGTATTCTGGTACTTTTTGAAGACAAATTCTTATTCTCTTATTGGAAAAGTGTTATACTTCTGAAATTCCATAGATTTTGGTATTTTTGTTCCTGGCTCACACATGCTGAAGTGAGAGGGAAAGTGGACCCTTCAAGCCCTAAGAATTCTTATATATGTACCATAAGCATGATAATGAGTTATTGTCCCTCAACAATCTTGTCTTCATCAGGTATCAATTACAAAATTGCATAGTAAATATGCAATATGTTTACTTTTTCAAAGTCTTGTTTATTCCAGATTAAAAAAAAAAAAGTGAAATACATAAAAGGTATACTATACAATACAATGCATCCATTCATTTGAAAAAGACAGAATCACAAAATTACAGAATGACAAAATGCTTGAGGTTGCAAGGGACGTCTTGAGGTCACCTGGTCCAACTTCCCTGCTCAAGCAGGGTCATGTAAACTCACTACTACATCTAGACTCGTTATTTAATTAGAGAGTAGACAAACTGTTTTAAAACCATTATCCTTTCTGTAAGTCCAGGAACAATTTGCATTTCTAATCACATAGATAGCCACAATTAAGACAACTGATAGTCAATGGTGACCATTCTGTCAGCTTCGAGTGGCCACTCAATTTACAATCAGAGAGTCACAGGTTCTTTCAGGCTGAAAGGGTCTCTAGCCCAACCTTAAACCAGAGTTAGCTATGGGGTCAGACCAGGTTGCTCAGGGCTTTATCCAGTCAGGTCTTTAAAACCTCCAAGGATGGAAACTGCAACCTCTCTGGCCAACCTGCTCCAGTTCTGGGCTGTTCTCATGGGGAAAAGGTTTCTCTTTATATACAGTATGAACCTCTCTTGTTTCAACTTACGACATTGTCCCTCATCTTCCCACCATACACAACTGTTAAGAGCCTGGCTCTGTCGCCTTGATAACCTCCCCGTAGGCACCGGGGCTGCTGTTAGATCTCCCCAAAGCCACCTCTTCTCCAAGCTAAATAAGCCCAGTTCACTCAGCGTCTCCTCACAGGGCAGTTGATCTAGCCCTGACCATGTCGGTGGCCTCCACTGAACTTATTCCATTTTATCAATATTTGTGTTACATGGGGGAAGTTGAGGAGGGGAGGAAACCTAGACGCTGTGTTCTAGATGAGGTCCAATGAGTGCTAAGTAAAGAGGCATAAACATACCCTCAATCTACAGTGTTGAAAGCTGTGCTAAAGTTGGGGTAATTGACATCCACCACTCTCGCCCTACCCTTACATCCAGTCATTTTATTACAGACAACAATCACATTGTTCAGGCATAATTTATCCTTGGGAAACCCATGTTGACTGTTACCATCACTTTCTTCTTCTTCAGGTGCCGAGAAGTGTGTCCCAAAATGACTCTTCCCAGGGACTGAAGAGAGACTGACCACTTAGCAGTACTTCCACAGATCATCCTTTTGACACTTTTTGAACATGAGACGTGGGACAATTGCCACGTGTCAATGTTTCTTAGACTTCTGCATTTGGAAAATAAGGTAATTAATTGGAGATATGCGACAATCATATTCAAAAGCACTATCTATCAGATCTTAAATGTGTCTATATCTTGAGTCACAATTATGTTCTATTTTTTGTACACAGTTCTTTAGTTTGATATGGGAAAAAGCTACAAATGAAACTTTCTAAAATAGTATTATAACTTGTGTGGGATAGAGCAATTTACATCTTTTGGGTCACTTTTTAAAAAGAATATATTTATATAATTTCTTCTCCTTCCATGTTCCAGACAGATATTTCTAGTTGCCTAGAACTGGACCCAGAGACCCTTTAAAGTCAAAGTTGAAGTCAAAGTTGTTTTTCTAGTGGTTTTGAGTTAATTGTCAAATCAGATATGAATTTCCTTCAAAAAAAATGACACAGTTTGACCTAAGAAATAAATGGCAGAGTGGTTGTTAATGATAAGAAATGTGTTCAAGAGTTGCATTTTCTTATCACTCTCTTCCTATCCATGTTTATGTCTAAGAAATGATGGTGTGCACAAGCTGTTAAAGAAATAGGAAGGCCAGCAACCTGTGTTAAAATGATGTTGTGCTCTTCTCTAGTGCATTCAAATTTTCTCAGTAAGAAAATATTATTCTGGTTGGACATTGCCTCTGTTCACAGTTATAATTTCAGTTACCTCATCTGAATTGCCTTCATCAGCCTATTTGTTTTCAACAAGTGTTTTCTGTCTACTTACTCACTGAGTAAAAACAACCCCCCAAAAAACTAACGTATCTCAAACAAAATCACATTTGAACAGCATTACATTGCAGATTCTCTTCCAAGGAGCAGCTATGAGAGGCAGTGATTTTTGATAGGTGAGCACTTGATTAACTGTCAGAAAGAGAAATCACATCAGTACCAAGCTGTCTTAATAGTCTGACATGCACTGACATTTTTCACAGAACTCCAGTGAGGGATGCTGCTTTTTTCCTAGATTTGTCCCATTCGGGCTGGCAACAATGAACCAAGAAAGCTGTGTAGACAAATCTCTGCTGATCAGATGAGTGAGCAATGTGGATGTGGAAAGCATTAGTGCACAAAAACCCTACAGTGTGGACCAGGCTGTGTTTTCCTGCCTGAATTCCGATAGGGCTGGAGAACAAATTTTGACAGGAGTGCTCGGTTTACAGGGCTGTGCCAAAAGGCTTGCTCCTATGAGTGGTGGCTCAGTAACGATCCAGTGTTTTTTCTGGCAGCAGTGCATGACATGGTGGGTTTTGTGCTGTGGGACTTTTTCAGGATCTTATTTTCCTGTGTCCCTTCTTACCTCTCTCAAACAAAAATGTTTGAGAATCTTTTCTAAAAGTCCTGTGTCCTAACAGCAACTGTTGAACAAAATAACCTCAGAACAACCATGAGAAGTGGCTTTTTCATTAAAACAACTCCAATTCCCTGCTACTTGTATAAGTTTATTATTCCATTATTGATGTTGGCCAAGATCCAGGCCCATTGTACCATTTTACAAAATGTGCTACAAAGTGGTTTTGCTGCTACAATAAAGTGCATCTGTCATCCCAATTATGCAAAGCAAGTGGTTGACTGCAAAACTACATCAAAAACTGAATTAGAATTTTTCATCCATTTATACAAGAAATGCCAACACGAAATATGCGTTTATTTTGTAGCAGAGGTACTATATTACCACTACTACAGGAAATTAGACCCTTGTGTCTATATCAGAATGCATTTACCATAATATAAAAACCATTTTTATTATTTGGGCCAATACCTCAGTTGCTGTTAACAATGTCACGCAGAATAAGATATGGCTTATCCAAAGCCATATTCAAGCCATTTAGATACAGCTTATTCAAAGCCATATCTAAACATAAGTCCAAAAGCATCTTCTTGTCCTATCAATTTTATCAAAAAGGGACTGATTCTGGCCCCCTTTTTCATATTGGATAACAAAATGTTCCATGGATATCCTCCCTGATATCAGTAGAACGCCTTGGGGTTTAAAGAGCTATTGATTGTGATGGGATTCAAATCTCTCTTTCCACAAACCCCTCAAGCTCTTTTCTGCACCACAGACACCTGCATTTTGGTGAGGATCCAGTGAAGTCAGCTGGTGAGTTGAAGTTTGAGTTCATTCTCAGTGCAACAAGCAAGCCAGAGAAAATTTCAGAATTCTTTGGTACTTGTTTTTGGATTTTGGAGGTACTGAATAAGGAGGTTGTGGAATCTCCATCATCAAAGATATTTAAGAATAGATTAGACAAATCCTTTTGGAAAGAGGGAAAGATGTTTTATCTGGCCTTGGGACAGACTGATGGACAAGATAAGCTCTGAGGTCACTTCTAGCCTCAGTGTTTATGATTCCATGATGTGTGACAAAGGGCCATAGGTCTATGTCATTCACATCACTGAAATCTGAATCAAAACCTCAGGTTTCATCCTGAATGACTAGCCTGAACAGAAATGTGACCTCTTGTTCTACAATTGCAGGACTGGTTTTGCTGTATGCTTTCTGAAGAGGAAGAATACTTTCTTATCTTCACTGGATATAATTTATGAAACTCAGTATTTTTTAGACATTTTGGACATATTTTCAGGGGCTTTTTAAATAGAACTTCAATAATCTTCCTGTCACAAATTCAGATTATGATAGTTTTCTCTTTCAATATCCATAACAGCTGGAGTCACACCAATAAAAATGCCGTCTAAATATCTTTTCCCTAGGCAATAGGAAATACAGGGAAAAAAGAGACTGAAATAGTTAGCAACATGCAGAACCAGAGAGCTTTAAACATGGGAAGAGCCACTTCAGAATAGCACTGATTTTTGGCATTACCTCTAGGTGTATATTTCATAAATCTGAAAAATCTCCATAAAGTAGATGAGGTGGTACAGGCATGTTTTCACAGCATCTACATACTGAGTGGAAAAGCTTCAGGATCTGGAATGGGTGCATCTGAAATGCTGCCTACCAGAGCTATTTCCAGCTCTGGGATTCTCTGACCAGAAACACTCGTTGGATTTAAGACTGTACACTGTCAGCTGGATGATTCATACCTTTGTAAAGGTAATTTGCCTGTCTATACAGGACGTACCTAACAATAGTTGAATAGTGCTAGATTATTTGCTAGGAACTGAGACACGTGGTATGTGATTACATTGTATGTAAGTCCTCCTACATCTGAAACTGTTCCAAGCCACATCTTTTTCTCCCTGCCTGTGTTATTGCCCTAAACATGAGTCCAGCAGTAAGTCCACACATTTACCAGGTATGCTGCACTTCTCATGAGGGAATGCACAACCAAAATTATAATTTCATGAGGGTGAGAGAGAACAGTCCTGGGTTCTGGTTTCTGCTTCTAAAGCTGTTTATTCCTTTGGCTTTGAAAGATTCCTTGGCACTATCTTTCAGCAGTGCTGAAACACAGCACCAGGATTTCCCCCTTCCAGTAAATACACAGATTTTAAGTAAGCACTGATTTGGACGTTACTTCCTGTTCGCTTGCTCCCTTTCAGTACCTATGAGCCTTGCACTTTCTGCTGTAGTGTGTCACAGCTACAACAGGAAGGCTGGAGAAATGTCTGTCTCAGCATAGTCTTTAACTTGGCAGAAAAAGATGTTTTTAAGGGGGTGGAAAGCACATTTTGAATTCCCTAATGCTCAACAGGTCAGTGAATGAAGCTCTTTAATTTCTTGTGCAAATATAAAATAAATTAAATAGGAAAAGATTGACCTTCTCCACCTTCACTCACAGTTCTCCTTACTATCGGTCGGCAGCACTACCTTCCCTAGCTGTGCTTTTAAATTAATACAGCCACATTGCATGTTTACTGCTGAATTCAATATGGTGAGTGTTTGTAAGGTTTCTTTTGAGCATTCTTAGTCCCCAGGCACTGAAATTCCTACTTTTGTGAATGCTGAACAAGCCCGAATGTTAAATAGAAGGCAGGACACTGTTGAGCAGAGGTGGCTTTGTCACTGCAGAACTTGAAGCCTTGGAGTACTTTACCATCTAATCCTTTACTCTTACATGCTCAAGCACTTATCTGAGTAGACACAGGTTTTTTGTGGATATAATTTTTGGACTTACATTCCTAAATTCCATCAAACTTGTACTCTAGTTACCCAAGTACTTTTTTTCAGATCTGGCCATTTGCCAAGTAAATATGAAATATGGAATACAAATTAAAGACACAAATACTGGGAATGGGAAACCCCATTAAAAATAGAATAAGACTATTAAAATGCATCATAAGTGTCAGTGAATAGCTCACTTACTATACTTTAGAATTAAATTTGGACATGACAGTGGTCAAGCCACAGATTCTGCCAGTCACGCATGTCCACTATTATTACAGGCTCATCTATATCCCTGAGCATTTCTGGCTTCCTGGATTTCTGGCACACAGAGTGTTAAAATAGAAATGTTCAAAAAGTGGGGCATTTTATTAAAGTTATTTACAAATCCTAAACTTTGATTTCTTGCTTTTTTGGTTATGTCCACATGACCCGTATAATAAGATGTAATAAGGCTGATCTTGCACATTGAGGAAAAATAGTGCATACTTCAGAATGTATTCCTTTAGCAATCGTCTCTTGGAAGAAATTCTCTGGATAAAAAGGAAAATAACTTTAGCCACAGTGAAAGTGGCATCCAGGCTTATTTTACTAGGCATTATGCTCAGCTTTGGGAAAAAAACAATGTTGCAGCTAATGACAAGCATTTCTCTGGTTTGTGGTTTCTAAACATTTATAGCAGTACATAGTGCCTTCTCTTAATTAACTTTGCTACGAGGAAGGGAGAAAACTGGAGAACAAGAAAACTCGCAAGCAAACCTCCAAATGACCACTTAGCATGAGTAAAGTGTGAGACATGATCAAGCAACAGCAAAGGTCATAGACCTTTAAGATACTTTAGTTATCACTAAATCTGGCCACTGACATAACAAATGAACTGGCCATATAAACTTATCAATCATTAATGTAAAACTCCTACTATGTGCCTCAATACCAGTTCCAGTCCCACAATCTCTGTTTGCAATTCTTGGATTTAACAGCCGTAATAGCTGTATTCATCTGATCTGATAGACAATATTAAACACAGATATCCTTTTCATCTGGGATTAAGTATGTGGAGGAAATACATTAGGATACAAACCAAAGACGATTACATTTGATGTATGTGCTTCTTGAAAAAAATGTTTTGTTTTATATACAGCTATGGAAACCTGGTATTACCAAGAGAGACTGCTGAGTGAAAAGAAAGGAACTAGTTTTCCAAGTGTTTTGCAGAAAACTAACGCTGTCCTATACAGAAGTCCCTGGACTACGTCATCCCTCCATCATCGTGAAGTCTTTTGGGCTGAAGGATAGGGAGTTCTATGAGTTTAGCTTGCCTCACCTCAAAAAACCCTGGCCGAAAAGTTCTGCATCTTAGACACTTAAACCAGAAAAGTTTGAAGCCGTACAGGTTCAAAAATCTTTAATTGCTTCGGTTTTTTGAGTGAAGAAAAAATTGAACGTAAAGTATTCAAGACAGCTAATAAATCTGGCTTATAACTTTATTGTTTCCTTAGCCAGGAAACAATTTTAAATGAAAAAGAAGATGGAAAAATAAAGTGGGTTTTAAATGTCCTTATATTCCTTTGAGCTATAACTCCCTGTTCCGAAATATATTTCTACCCTACTATCTTCCCACATATTGGATAAAAGCAGATTATTTTAAAAAACAAGCAAAGAATATTTCTTCTTTTTTTTAGATCTTAATTAAGGGACAAAAAGTTACCATATAATTTATTTGTCTGTTCAAAGGCCAGTCAAATAGGAAATTCCAAATACTCACGCCAACAATAGAATATACAGGTTTTAGATAGCCCAAAATTGTTCATGTCAAAGCTTTTGATACAAAATTTTGTTCCAACAATGTGAGTAACAAAACAAAAAAAATCATAGTCCAGCAATTTGTGAACAGGACTACACCAGTTTTGACAAATACATTATTCATAGCACACTGTTAGTTGAAATACCACATTAGCAGTCAGTAAGCTCTGCAACCATATTCGATGTCACAGAAAGACTTCTGCATTTATATTGCTATATAACTTCTTATTTCTTTTGATTGTTTTAATACCAAGAAGTACAGAAAATGGCATTACCTGATAATGCAGTAAAATATTCACAAATAATTTCACATACAGAAAAAATATCTTCCTTTTTCATAAGTAATTTCATATTTGGTTTACAGGACAGATCCTCCTCTCATTTATTGCACTGTAGATTCATGATTCTCCTTTCCTAGACATTGAAAGAAAACGTAAGCTCACATTATAATGAGTAGGGTCAGATCTCCCTTTTATTGAAAAAGTCTTTCTGAAACAGTTGATTGTAGTGTGATACTTATCAGACTATAATTATCAACAGGGAAGAACATCCTAGATAGCACTTTCTAAATGCAGTTTGCTTAGGTAAGAGCATTAATGACAGTATCAGCAGTAAAGGCTCCTGGCACTGCACTAGGTTGGGTACATGCACAGAAGGAGACGTTTGGCTGCTCAAACAGGGTATATGCATATCTTTGGAGTAACTTGCATATTACTAGTGGGATGCTTATCACAGCTTGAGAACTCTGGCCCAGACCCATCTTTATATTTGGATGACACTGGTGCAAGAGTCACCTTAGTCATGTCATGAGACAGAAGCCAAGACTGTGTCTCTAACGCCTGGTGCCTGACTAGGCATACAGTGCTCGCCCATTGCAAGTGTGCTAGCTTAAAACATCTCTGCTGAGCTGAATAACTGAATCATTCTGGACCAGGTGTGCACCCCCATGGTTCTGGATATTGCAAAGGGGAGGCTTGTATTAGTGAGTGAAATATTTGTGGCATAAATATGCAAATCTACCCTACTACGGGGAAAAATTAATAGAGGTGATAATGATCATCATCTTAGTTGTTCGTATTGCTTAAAAAAAAAACTTGAGTGGGGTTGTTATTGAATTTTAATTGCTGTTTATGAGTTTTATTGATTTTATGCTGACATACATAGAAGACAAAGTAGATATACTGTAACTGCTAACATTTAAAACAGAAAATAATGGTTGTTAGCTGCAAACTAGAGTATATTACAGCATATCAGGAGATTTCTTTGTTAATTATTTTTTGTCTTAGCTATGTTCAAAGGTCATTCATTGCTTTCTAAATTTGCAAGCTTATTGCAGACCAGTCCAAGGTTATATAACTCTCCAAACATAATTGTGCTGTGTACAATATTAGCTAACAAGTAATTATAACTACTAGCTGCTCCCAGCTGGTAATATGCTTAGGAAATTCATGCATTTGGACTTGTCAGTTTAGATTAAATTGTTTGAGAAAATGCCTGACGTAAGAGAGTGCTAAAAGAGAGTGATTCAGATACAAATAATTGCATAGGATGTGCTGCTCTTAAAAAGGAATAATTTAAAATGTAAATATTTTAAAATTCACAATTCCCATGTTAATTTGTCTCAGAATATGGATTTGAGAAAACATTATATTGATAACATTTTGATAAAGTACTGAAAGCTCAAGTTTGGGAGCCCATGCCAGGTGGCAGAGGAGTTACATGGTTTGCATCTATTTTTAACTAAATTACTACTTTGAAGTCAATAATTGTATAGCCATCTTGGATACCAAAGGAAGCCTTTTCTAGCATCTAATCATGCTTAATATCACTTACTTTCAAAATAATGGAAGTCTCTTTATTTAAGCCATTCTGCCTTCAAAGAAGACTTTCTTCAGTATGTTGGATAAAGTTGTTTGGGTTTTTTTCCTTGAGTTTTAAAAGTGTTAAGACCCTATTTTTCTAACTCCTGTATTACAAAGAAAAACTAATCAATAACCAGATAGCAAATAAGAAACTAAGTACCAGAGAAAGACGGATCTTCAAGATGCAAAAAAAGAGTAGGAGCCTGCTAACTTGAACCCCCAGTGTTCTGTAGACACTAAAAAATCACTAGAGCAAGAACTTGAGAATTGAGTTGTTAAAATGATTAAGGTGATGTTTTAGCAAAAGATCCAGTACTGATTTTAGCCCAGAACACATAGCTCAGAAGAAGTGGAGGTTGTCATGACTCTAAGTGATTTGAGAGGCCTTTCAGTTTTGGGATGTTTAATGGGATCAACCATCATTGCAGCAGAACAGGTAGTGCCAGAGAATAATCCACATTAGCACTCAGAGGCCAGGCACCACATCTCCCCAAGAGCTCCACAGCTATGTACAACTACCTGTATGTCGCTCAGTGCCTTTACACCTCAAAGCCAGGGCTAATTTCACCAGGATTTTAAAGCATGTTATATTTATTTGGATTTTGTACCAAGGTAAATGGGACTGGACCAATAGGCTAAGAAGTAACCTTAATATTTTTTGCCACAAAATATGTGAGCATATAACAGCATTGTATCATGAGGTGTCATTTCTCCAGAAGGCAACCTGAGAAAGGTGGAAAGCCAATGAGAACATTAAATTTAAGAATGTGTACGCATAATTTTTTTCATTCTTCTAGTACATGCAGAGTTGGATAGTACCTTTTGAAATTACATAAATTAATTTTGGAAGTATGTTTTCTGCAGCAGAAAAACTCTCCTTGCTAGTGTTGTTTATTGTCCCAAAACACTTCTTTGCTTTATCAGTTCTCCTGTGAGCTCGGAAATATTACTTGTACTATAACTCCATGTTTTTTCCAGCCCTACCCACAAAGAGTTTTGGGGTTTTTTAACGTCTTTGTGTCACATAATTCTCCTTCACATTACATTCCAGAAGATTGAAAAATCTTCTCTGTCATTTAGGGCAATATCTTGAATAACTTCATCCCAACAAAACCCGTCATTTTAGAATAGACATCACTACAGCAT
>NW_009206409.1:17327-25107 GCF_000690835.1 Fulmarus glacialis | reverse complement strand
ATTTGCTTTCTTCAGCAAATTCAGAGACTTCACCTTTATCAGAAAAAGAATGGAGTCAGCTGAACATTAAAAATTACTCAACTTTCATGGGCAGGTTGACGCAAACCTAATGGGCAGCCTTTACCTAAGATGTTCTGGTTGTTACAAAAAAAAAAAAAAAAAGAAAAGCCTTTTTGTCTGAGACATCTTCTGTTATTTGTTTGGTTTTCTTGGTGAAAATTACAAAATATGCATTTAGTTTACACTGTGCATATATATATGCCCCTTTATACCTCATTTGGCAAAGCATTGTAGTAGTTCTATACCCATTCTTTCAGTGCTTCTTAGTTCCACTGGGTTGAGCTTTCAAATCTTTTTTCTTTGATGCACCTTCTAGTTCCTGGTTCTTGTTAAAAGCAACTTTAAAAGACTGTGCTAGAGCCATCATTCCACAGAAAGGCTCTAATATACCAGAGGATACGTGCTCACACACTATGGGAGTTACTGATCCACTCAACTTCCTAGGTATCCTGAAATTAAATGCATCCTTTGCTTTACTTCCTCCTTTAAAACATGACCAATGACAATGTCACATCCATCTGGCTAAAGTTTTGAGCCCTTTCTAAGGATGGTCATGACTTAATTCTTGTAGTCACCAAACTATTCTCCTAGCGCCTTAGCTATAACTGAACCATGCTGTCACCTACTCCTCTCCCTTTCAGAAATGATTTCCAAAGGAATGTGTGTAAAGGAGAAGCTCATCACTGCACTTTTACCTGGTTCTGATGCTGAAAAGAGACCTCTATTTTTTCTGCATCCTCTTGGTCCTTGAATTCAGCTGGTTGAGCTATGTACAGTTTATAAATTATTGTACAGCTTACTGTACGCAAGTAACACCATTATCAGCAGATAAGTAGACCCAGCTACTTAGGCCCACATAAAATGTTTAAGTTCCTTAGTTACGGCAGAAAACTATTTTTAGTGAAATCAATAGAAGGAGAGTTTGTAATGGGATCTTCATTCTCTTTTAAATTCATTGCTACCCATGGAGTTTGCAGGAGTCAGTCTCTGATAAGGCTATCCCATAAATAGCTGACAGGCGAGAGGCAATTTCTATCAACACAAAATTTGTAAAGGGCAGCCAGAGAGTCATTGAAGCCAGGAACAGAAGATTTGAAGCTCTTAGCTGCCTGAAAAATTTTATATTCTTGGTGAGACCAGTGTATCTAACACTGGTTCACTAATAACGTGGAAGGTGATACCTCAGTACAGTCTCACTGCACAAAGTAATACATCTTCACTCAAAATATGTTCTGAATATCAGAAATCTAAGAAGCATAAGTTGGCAATCTACATGGCAAATCATGGAGCACATTTTGCTGAGGAAACTTGTGAGTCCTGGTGGTACAGTTTGTAAGGCTGATATTGATGTAACTAATCATACCTATCCCGTCAACTTTAGTATCAATCTGGCCTTGAGTTCAGAGCTAATACAAAAGTTTTTCTGGGATGATTATAACTTCTAAAGACACAGCTTATTTTCACCGGACAAAAGAAACTTTAAATGAGTACAGGACTCTATTTTGGCAATATGCAGTTTTCCTGAACAAGCACATTTCCACTTGAGCTTGGTTTCACATACTAAGTTTTTAGCCAAGTTTGTAACCTAATTGTGTGAGAGGAACACAATTAGGTATTTTGCTTGAAAGGGGCAGCTGTTAGTTCAATACAAGACTTCTCCAATGAGTGTTAATGTTACTAAGGACAGAAGCTTTCCTTTAAAAGTTAAGAGCAAGGAAGATACATAACAGAAAGGGAGTTATTTCAATGCTTTGAATAATTTATCTGAGGTTTACCCGTATTACTGTATTGGTTCACGCATTTCAGATAACTAAGCACATCCCCTGCCCAGTGCTTGCGGGCTCCATTCAGATCTTTAGTGCAGTATACTATGAATATTCTCTAAAGTTAATGAAGCATTCTTCTCCTTCCACAGCAGAAAACTATTCTGGTACTAAGAAAAGGGAGATTCATCCAGTCAAATGTTTAGAGCTTTCAGCTGAATCAGTTGTTAAATAAACATAATCTGTAGTTTTCACCCTCTGCTGGTTATTCTAGCTCAAAAAACGACTAACCCATTATGGTGTTTGGAGAAAATACACAGTAGAAAGCTCAGGGATGGTGCCAGAAGCTGCTTTTGGTTCTGAAGTAGATTCAGAAGCTGCCTTCTGGATTTTAAATATGTGTGACAAAAGAGAGAGTTGGAGACTACAGCAGGCTGGATTCTTTTAGCTACAACTAAAAAGGGATCTGAGTCACTTTGTACCATTTTGACTTCATGAAACCCGTAGCATGCTGTCAGCCTACACAGAAGTCCAGCCTTTCATCTAAGTAAATCTAGCTGCAGCAAATGAGCCAAGACAAGGTCACAATGTAGGGGAGAAATCTTGGATTCAAGGTCTCACATGGAGCCTCTCTTTGGCAGCACACAGAAGATTCCTCTTGTGCTAGATAGCACATACAAATGGGAGGTAAAGTCAATATATGAGGGTTAGTGTTAACATCTGTAAAGGTGTTACAATTATGGAATATTTCACACAGTACCATCAGCAGCCATCTTATAGCTATAAAACCTTCACAGGCTGGTTTTGAACTTCTGACGCATCCCCCAAAAAGTCCGTTGGTATCTATATATCTACAGGAGCTCCTAAGAAAGGGCAATTGGCATAGGCATTAGTGCTGAAATATGGCACCCCTTCCACTTCTAGGAATGGGTCGTGTCACACTGACAGCCTACAGGATGGGGCTGACGAGTCAGCCAGAAGAGGACAGTGACAGAAATAAACATAATGTAAAAGTTACATGAAGAAGATCTTTTTTTGGCCTTGGAAAAACAAAAGGGAAACTGAATGCGGACCTAGGAGTAGTAACCACAGGCAGGGAGCTGTTTCTGTGCTGTTCTTCAATAGCTTTCATCATCACTTCAGAAACTCACTGCCGTGTTTGCCCACCAAAAAGATGATCACTGAGTCCTACAACATTAGCTGAGTCAGTGCATTGCCAGGGAGGGAAGGGAATAGAAATAGTGGGACCACAGTGAGTGGCTTGAGGCAACAAGCTTAGGAAAGGGAAGATGCCTACCAACACCCTTGAGATTTATGCTTTTACTAGTTACAGGACCTGAGGAGAACAGCAGTCCAGAAAGGGAATTTTGACAACAATGAGGTAAAGGAAAGGCACTGGACTTTTGATAGTGTTGTTATATAGCAGGGTGAGCAGAACAGAGGGAGCTCTCCTGGCATGAAGGAAGCTGCACTCAACTCAGTTTGTGATTCAGACATAGACCAGGAGACTGCAGCTATGTTTACGCTTTGGGACACAGCCTGTTCTCTGGGTCTGGAAGCAAGTGGCACAATGCAACGTGTGTCTGTATTGCCCATGCAATCTCCTAAACCATGGCCAAGCATGGTCTAGGACAGAACAAGTTGGCACAGGCCAGAATTGTGCCAGGGAGCTTATGGATAATGATGCATCAGTGCTCAACTTGTGCCTTGGTACGGTGATTTTATTTACTATAGAAGTAGTTTGTGGGACTATCTTAGACAGTAGGAGGAACAACTCTACTATGCTATGCAAGACAACATTACTGCTATGACAGAGCAATGCGACATCTGAATATAACTATGAAATGCACTTGCAGGTGAAATCATAGCTGTAGTACTGGAAGTGTCTGAAAAGTTAGGGGAATAAATTCCTTTACCCATGTGAAAAATAATCCTTTACACTGGATGCCAGGTGAGTGGTAAATAGCAGACCATTATAGAAACTGACTATGTCATACTAGCATGGGAATTTATCATTGCATAATTGTCTGGAAGAGGCACTGGTTGGGCTTAATTTTGGGGTATATTATGAATATATAATATTATGAATTATAGAGTGAAAACACATTCCTGTAAATTTCTGGAATTATATGGGGACACTAATTTTCTATTGGATTAAGGTGGTAAATTCAGGCTTTGCAATAGGTCACAGTAGGTTGAGGAGATTTGTGGCATCTTTCAGGAAGGTATGCTGGTGGCATGCTCTTCTGGGAATGCAGAAGAGCTATATCATTCAGATAAGTCACTGAGAATTGACTCTGAATTCTCAAGCAGTTTACTAAACTAGAGGAGATTATCCCTTGTTCTGAAGATGAGTAAATAAGAAAAGTGAGAGGGCAGTAACAATCTCTCTATCAGAGGGCATTCAAGACAAGCTCAAGCAGATTTTGATGAGTTTGTTTATGGGAATGTGGATGCCACTTCTGGAATTACAAGAGATGCATCAATAGAAGCCAATTCATATTACCATTTCACCAGCGTAATTTCTAAGATGAATGAAACAGCACATCACAAGATGGTGATGAACTATAAGCAAGACAGTACTCCTGCCTTACAGCAATTCAAAGCAAGACATATTACCTTTTTGGCCCCATGGTGACTATTTGAAGATTACCTATTCATCGAGGGTCAGGTAAGCCTGCAGCAGTTCTTAATTCCTGGCAATGTTAATTGCTAGTGCTTCAGTTATTACCTACAGGTGGGTAAGTAATGACACTGTGAAGAAGAAAAGCTGTCAGCTATCTCTGTTGGAAAGGCTTTACTGGTATTGAACTAAGGAACAAGAAGGCTCATTGCTGTCATGGTCAGTTTGTGTTCAGGAGAAGGCAGGAACCTCCCCAGCAGTACGGTAGCACCTTTCCCTTTCAATAGCTGCAGCTGATATGCTCAGACACAAAGATCAGTTGGTTATTTTAGGTCATACAAGAGTAAGGTAAAAGTTTTAAAGCACGCAGTTGTCATCCTAATCATTTACCTCTCTCACATAAGGGTCAGCTATACTTACCCTAGTCCTTCTAAAAACTTCCAGTGAAAGAAATGCACTAGTGCCTGTAGGCAGTCTATTCCAGTGTTTCGTTAGTTTTACTGATATCCAACCTGCATGTTTCTTTCTGCAATTTAGTAAAACATATCTGGTTGTGGTAAGATTGTCCTATTCATCAGTCTCTGACTGCTTATACTAGTCCACCCAGATGGAGACCTTGAGGTTATATAACTGATCCTTGTAGGATGAGGGAGAGGATGATACTGCATTAAATCCCAATTATTCCTTGAACCCTGGACAGATCTTTGCTTTTGTGAATCAAGCCAAATGCTACAAATTGTTCACAACTGGTAATCCAATTAGTGCTTGCTTGTTCTTAAATGCTATGCATTTAACTAGAAGGTGTTCAGCAAAAATGTTACTAATTCCGGTATTGCCAATGAGCTTCTTACTCTAAGTACAAAAGTCAGACCTTCCTGTTTCTGGATGGACTTCAAAATTCTGGAATTTTTCTATACACTTCTACTTGCATTAAGTACATTATATTACATATAGAAATGATGGTGCTGCTCTAAGATACGTTAATGCTGTCTGTGGTGCTTACCTCCATGGTTGTTTTCAGACTATTTTTAAGCGCATGTCAAAAACCGTTAGGAAGTCAATAAAGCTGCTTCCACTTGTATTATTTACCAACTTGTCTAAAATGAATCTGAGTAGAATTTACATGGACTAACAAAAGGAAGGGAATTAGCATAAATGTTAAATGAAACAATTAAAGTAAAAATACAGAGACGTGCAAGCAAGAAGCAGTTTTGACTGAAGACAGAGATCAAATTTGTAAAATGTGAATGCTCCAGATTTGGCATGGATATACATATCTGGGCAAATAAACAGATGCTTATTTGATTTTCAGAACTGTTGAGCATGTGCAGTTCCTATTGATCCTCTGAGAGCTAAACAGATTTGATATTTCAAAGAGATGAGAAGACATTTTTATTCAATGTTTATGTGTTTGAGTAATACTATATACTGCTAAATTTATGATTTTAGTATCATCAGAAGTGGTTTCAATGAGACGTCCTCACACACAGTCCCATAAGCACTAGTGTGCTGCACTATCCCAAACTAACTTCATTTAAACAACTTTGTATCTGAATACTTCCTTGGTTCCTTCCTATTTATTGAAGGGTTGCATCTGTTCTTACTGGCTGAGCATGGAGCATGATTACTGACATGATAAACTGGACAGTTGCTCTTAAGACCTTTGTTTTATGACACAGTTCTAGATAAAACTAAATCAATGACACTTTATATTACAGGCCTTACTCACAGTGAGCACCGCAAGGTCTATCTGAGTAGGACTGAAGAAGCTGTTTTTTTAAGCACTAGCACTTTCAGGGCTACTAAAAGCAAGGAAATAATAGAATAAAAATCCAGCAAAAAACACCTAACAACAACCCGAGAGCAACATTTCATTCCAGTAGTTATCCAGAAATCTGATTTCCTTTGCTTTGTGTCAGGCACTTAGCATTATTGTTGCAGTTAAGGGAACTTTATGAGAGTGATTAAAATAAAACTTCTTGGAGGAGAGGTGCCACAAGAGACTGCAGCATCAGCCATGAAGTCGTTTATCTACTGTGAAAACACAGGTCTCTTGCTTTATTAAACATCTCTGTACAAGCTCCACTTAATGTCTGGGGCCAGATATTCACCTGGCACAGTTCCATTGAAATCAATGGACCCATATTGATTTACACAAGCTGAAAATCTAAACCTCTGAGTTTATTACAGCATCACTAAAAGGGGTGATTAATTGTAGCATAGCATCACAATATGATAATAATGCTCAGAAACCTCTCCAGAGTGGAATAGAAATATTTTATGTCTTTCTGCAAAGCATTTGTTTCATGCAGGCTACGTCTTTTTCAGTTGTGAGGGTTTTTTTATTTTTAAAATACAGATGGTAATCAGGTTTACCCTGCAAAACACATCTTGACAAGGTAGTCATATATAATTGCTGAAATCCCAATTGACGCTGAGCCCCAGGTACATTGCGATCATCTTGAAGAAGAGTATGTGTTCTCCATTTGACAAGGTTCTACAGAAGATGTGGCCTTCCTGTCCTGCAGGACAGTGGAGTCTGGGCCCTGCGTGCACCCCCAGGCTCTGCAACCTCTGCCCACCACCCAGGGGTTGGCTGCCTGCGCTGGTGGCACAGCCATCTAAGCTGGGATCAGGCTGCTGGGAAAAAAGCCATGCCAGGGAGCTGCGAGAAGTCCCGTCAGGGCCTCCCCCTGCTTGTTCATGCGTTTAAGCTGTAGCTGTTGCCCTCAGTCCTGGCCTGAGCCACGTTGGAGGTATGCCTTTGCCTGGCCCTCATTCTGACCTGCTGACTTGACCTCAGACCTGCCTCGTCACCAGGGACCTGCCTGGGCTGTGACTGACCCTGGTTACCGTCACTGGACCTGTTCTGCTCTCCTTGCTCGGGCACAGTGGGACTGCGCCCTTCCTGGTGAGGACACTGCCCTGACACCTCATTGTCACCCTGGCTCCTGGCTGGCCTCCCCCGGGGAGCAGCCCGCTCTTGTAGCTTCCTGAGAAGATGAACCCTTAACTCCTGCACATACGCTGCTATTGGCAGGAGGCGTAAGTGAGACAGCATATACTGTTGTTTTTGAAAAACAAAGATGAAGAAATGTGCTTTACGGGACCATGAGGACACTGCCCTGACACCTCATTGTCACCCTGGCTCCTGGCTGGCCTCCCCCGGGGAGCAGCCCGCTCTTGTAGCTTCCTGAGAAGATGAACCCTTAACTCCTGCACATACGCTGCTATTGGCAGGAGGCGTAAGTGAGACAGCATATACTGTTGTTTTTGAAAAACAAAGATGAAGAAATGTGCTTTACGGGACCATTCTTATTTAATATTTAGCAGG
>NW_009206409.1:0-17313 GCF_000690835.1 Fulmarus glacialis | reverse complement strand
TAAAAATTGAGCCTCTTTTTTTTGGTTTTGCTACACAGAAATCTTCTGTTTACTGAGAGCTTATAATCTGAGAAGCCGAATGGCAGACAGAAAATTGCATCCAGAACACCACAGTCCTAGCAAAACATTTCTCTGCATTTACTTAATTTTAACAATAAAAGTGGGTATTAGCACGTTTCCCAAGCTATAGACCTGTCAGCTGTCATGCAGAAGTATGAGACATACCCAAGGCTTCACCCCAGCCTATGGTCTCCTGCAGAGTCCCTGAAGCTCACATAGTTGCGATGCAGTGTCCCAGTCTCTTTTCCCCACTGTAAGACACCACATGTGAAGATACAGAGGGGCAGAGGAGTCCAGGCCCCATGCTGTAGGAAAGGTTGGGCCTCTTTATGAAGTGTCCCGTGCAGAAGTCGCAGCAGAAGACATGCTTACCCCACCGCAGTCTCACACCATCACTCCTGTCCTGTCACAAACTCAGCACGGGGAAATGAGCTGAGCTGGTGCAGAGGGGCAGAGACACATCCATCACAGGATCCACTTTGTTGAGTCCCACGGGTTAGGTCAGAGAAAAAGCGGAGGTCTGAATCAAGCCATCCTTGACTGGCTCATTTCCTAATTCCCTGCTTTGTGGCAGATCTGGGTCAGGAGAGGGAAAATGAAAAAAGCAAAGGTGATAAGCCTAACACATGAGGCTCCAGTCCCAGCTGCGTAGTTTAATTCTGAAAGGACAAAGCCTGAAGCCTGCTTATAGGACTGTAAATAGTCAATAACAATGTAAAATTAAAACAATTTTAACAGACAAGTCTTAACAGAATTAAAGTGTTAAAAGGATAAATTCTCTTTTCACAGAGGCGTTTAGTACCGTGCTGCACACTTACTTTAGCAGCAGCACTAAATGTTAATAACGTGAAGAAATTAGGTGCAAGTCTGACATTTTGGTGTCAAGTTTCTCAGCATGAACAGCTCCCTGAAATGGCAGCGGGCATGATACAGATTCGTCCTAATACAGCCGCTGACATGAGATGGTGCTTAGAAGTGTTTTGGGAAGCCAGGCTGGTGGCAAGGTTTCCATCAGAGGCACCCAGGTCCCACGGCATGCCAGACCCAGGGCAGTACAGTTCAGCAGCTCATTAAGCATTTCAATCATGCCCAGCAGTTCTCTGAATTGTGGTCTTTTCAGTACATCAATTTTTTTCCCTAATTATATTGATTTTAGCAAATTGCAGTGTCCTTCTGTTGATTTTCGACTATGTACAGCAAAAACTTGGACTGTGAGAGGAAAAACAAACTCATTGTGCTCCAGCAAGTTATTTTATACCATTAGACCTTTCATGGGACAAAACGGACTTCAGAGCTAAGAACATATGAAAATATTACAGTTATTTAAAAAAGAAACAGAAGCTAAGTTTCTAAATTAATATAGACCTTACATTCATCACCCAGCAAAAAAAGACCACGCAATTGTCTGAAGCACCAGCTCTGTAATTACATGCCTGTTTATTTTCAGTGTGTGGAGGGTGTAATTGCCTGTGCCCAGCTTTATCTTTGGGTCATCACAACGGACCGACCATGCCACGTGCCAGCACCTGCCATCTGCAGGCTGTCCTCCCACACCAGAGACATGAATGCTAGCCCGTTCTGCTTCCTAAATCATGTCTTAATAAGGCAGAGAGCTACTAAAATCTGCTCCATTAATTAGGGGCAGTCATACAACCTCTAGCAAACCGGCCACACCACCCCTATCCTGTTTCTTCCCCATGTAGATAAGCTATGATTCCCCCCTACACTTTCATCTTACAAAACATTTCAGTAATTTTATTGATGAATCATGCTACAGGTAGGACATCTGCATTGGTGTAAATGCACTGAAGTCAATGCAGCTAAATATTATAGCACCAGTAATCTCATTCACGGCGGGGAGAAGGGGTACTCAGGTGTTTGCGGAGAATGTTTCTGTTCCTGCTTCTCTGACATTTTTACTCATTTTAGTGAATGATTTGCTTATACAAAATAGTTAAACAGCTCTGGGAGCCAAGAACAAAGCCCAGAGTGAGTGCTTCAACAAGCCAGCCAGCACCAAGCACATTTTAAAGGACAGTTGAACCCTGGTCCATTCATTCAAGGATGTATGTGCTACATACAGCCATCTGCTGCCTTAGTGGTTGTAGATCCCACATGGTGGGGAGATACCTGGCTCATCACTGCAGGTAAATACCTTGGCTTTAGGGAAGAGTACAACACAAATATACATCTTTCTGCAGTATTCCCTCTGGTTAACTCTGACATGCTCCTAGTTCAGTGCTTTTCATTCAGTCTCTATTAGAGTGAACTAGTCCTTTATTGGATTTAGTTCATACACTTTACAGATGGTTTAGAATTTTTTTTTTCACCAGTCAGTCATGATAATATATAAGAAATGTTTATTCTTCTGTTTCTTTGTTGTGGGAAAATTAATACATGTTCACATAACTGGGATTAATCTAAGATTTTGCAGGCAATTTACTCTTATGTTTTCTGACCTTTTTATTATGTATAAAACAAAACAGAAGGATACAGTCTATAGTTAGTTATATTTAGCTATTGTCCTAGGTATGTTTAGCCCTTATCACAAGAATTGTAGGTCTATACAAAGGGCAAAAATAATTTACACAACAGTTAGAAGCTTGAAATGGTGTGTTTATGGACATACCACATAACTTGCAGTTCTTTGTGCTTGGAAATCCCCTTTCTCTGCAACTCAGTAGACACCCTGGCAGGATTTATTAAAGGGACTCACCAGCTTAATAAAAAATGTGTAGCTTCAAAACTTAATTTAAAATCTGTTCAGGTAGTTGTTACCCTCACTAAAAATCAATGGACCAAATCTCATACATCTCATATATATCACCAGAATTCCACTTAAATCAAAGAGTTGCTTTAATGTAAGTGAGGAAGGCATTTGCCCAGTGGGAATGTTCATTCAAGTAATCACTGCAGGCTTAGGCCTATCCTTGTTAAGACTCATCAGCCACTCGGCAATGTCAACTTAATTAATTCATTTCCTTTCAAAATTTTTTTCCCTATCAGTGAAAGAATTCCATGGAATAATTAAGAAAAAACTACTGCAAATCATTAACCTGTAAAGGCAGGATAAGTGTCTTCCCTTCATTTCTTTCCCTCTTCACTTCCAAGCTGAAAGCTCTGAATTAGCAAGACTATCTAGTATCTCTAAAGTTTTAGACTGTATCTTAAACTTGGTGTCCACGAAGGGCTTTGGAGGCTAAGGAGCTGAGCGCCTAGGGAGATGCCGTGGTAAAAAGAAGTAAAGCAAGGCCAACAGTAGAGGAGTGGAGGGAAGTAATCACAAAGACGAACTTCAGTCCTGGAGACACCTGACCTGCTTCTCTAAGCTTCCTCATAATGAATGGAGGATAATTACGTAGCAGATAAGTCAAAGTAGAAACCTAACTTTAGGCTCTCTGAAACTGCACCCCCAGGGGAACTTCTCTCTCCATCGTAGACCTCCACACCCCCAGCTCTAGTGTCCACGTTTCAAAAAGGGGTATTTTTAAAGTAGACTGTGCGCTGAAGGGAAACACAAAAACCATCTAAGGACTGGAGAAAATGCCTGTCTTTGAGCTTAGTTTATTTATCTTATCAGAAAAGAAGATTGCGACGTGACTAGATTAAGGCATATAAGTGCTTTCATGAGTAAAAAATACTGGATACTAAAGGGGACTCTAATCTAGCAGAGAAATGCATAACAGGAACCAATTGGCTGGAAGCAGAAGCCAGACAATTCAAATTAGAAATTAAGCACACATTCTTTACAGTGAGAGTGAATAGTTACTGGAACAGACTATGGAGGAAAATGGTAGATTCTCACCATATTCAGATTTTCAAGTCAGGGCTAGATGCTAGGCTGAAAGAAGTTTTAGTGAAACTACGGGTCTCAAGGCAGCGTTACAGTCTGACACTTAATGGCCTGTGATATTCAGGAGATTAGATAGTGTAATGGTCCTTCTTACCCTTAAACACTATGAAGCTAAACTCTATGAATCTATATCAGTTTCCAGGGATACAGGTGTAGGCTTTGCGTAAAAAGATCATCCCCAAATTCTTTAACTCAAGAGTTTTAATAACTTCTGGTATCTTTCAAAACTGACTGATCTCTGAAAGATTTCTGGCCATAACATCGCTCCTGCTGAGAATTGAAGAGCTGAATATAGGCTGAATATAGTTGTTACTTGTAGCAATAAGCGATAATTAATAAGGGGACCGTTTTCTATTCTATTATACCAGTCCTTAAAATCAATAAGATGGCTTTAATTTTATGGCATAAATTACCATATTTATGGTAATAAATATGACATTTAGCAGCTGCCGTTCACCTAGAAATCAAGCTACATAGAGGGATACAGAGGATGAGTATACTGATGTGATTTGCAAATATTCATTAATTGAACATCACCATAATACTGTGAAGTGAGTAAGTATTATTACCCTGATTTCACAGATATTTTCCCATCTAGGTGAAGTGGTTTGTTCAAAGCGATATATATATATTAAAAAAAAAAAAAAGACAATGGCAAAAAGAGCATTAAAACCCATATGGGAAACCCTGGCTCTCTTGAAGTCATTTGCAGATTTGGGGGAACTGAGCTTTCAACCCAGTTTGTAGCTCAGGTTAAACCTAAATCCACCCTAGGCACAGTGAGATGTTTTTCATTCAGCTTGTATCTGACCTGAAAACTTGTGCCAAAAGAAGTATAATGACCATTCCAGACTTATTTATTTTCTCCTTTTTCTGCACTATGTCTTATTTGACAATCACACTGAATTATCAGATGGAAAAAATTCTTTACTCTCTGCCCATTTTATAATATTTTTAATATATTTGCCATAAGGGTAAAGTGAACTGAGATTAGATTCTGCTAACAGAAATATTTGAAAACCCGTAAGAAAAATGTACAGGGAGAATGAAATCAGGCCTTTATTCCTAGCACTACAGTTGACTTCAGATGTATTTTCAGCTAAGTAATCTGATGTTAAGATTTTCTTTGTACTCAGAAAAAAAACCACAAAAATGAAGACAAGTCTCATTAATTAAAAGTAATTAAAGCTAAATGAGAAGTACCTGAATGATTTTTTGTGAAAAACGTAAATTCTATAACTTGTAACAGTTCTTAACTCTGTTTTATTAAAACTCATACTGGAGAAGTGCGGAGCTATCCCAATAAATTGATATAGGCTATTAAATAGTTTTTGAGCTATTTTAAGTGATTTCCAACTCGATAATTTTGGCTAGCTTTGGCTTGAGCTGTAGGGGGGAAGGATGAAGACAACTGAATGTAACACTGTGATTCAGTGTCACTTTTCTCTACCACGTGGCTGCACGCTCTCTGCCCACAAGCACTATTGCACTGCCCACACATCTGCTTGGCTTTTCCCCACCTTCACATCGAAGAGGAGAAACGGGCAGGAAGCCATCACAAAAGCATGATCTCCACCTGTTTGCCAGTGAAGACCTCTCCTACCCTGGCCCTCAGTTTCACACATTTCTTCCCCTTAGAACAGGATCCCAGTGCCTTCCCTTCAGAGGAAAAACTGCAGTAGCTGAGAGGTATTATTCCTTGATTCAACAGGCCGCAAAGCTTTCCTCCCTCTAGCTCTGGAACTCTCAAAGCAGGAATTATTTCCCCATCATTTCTACAGCAACTCCTAACTGATGACTTTTGTGCCTTTTCACTGCAGAACTATGCTGATTATCTGGGGCTTAACAAAGTCAGTAGCGGTTTCCATTTCAGTCATTTGCAAGCCATCTGAAGTCTCTTTTCCCAAGGAAATGTTACTATGCAGAAAAGTGACATATGTCACCTGGAAGAAATAGACACTTTGCCTTGATTCCCCTGCAAGGTCATTGTGTAAGGGCTTCCTACATTTGCAGTACTTACCTTATATCTAACTGTAATTATTTTGCTAGACCATCTCCTTCTTCTTCAGGGACTTCTTGCAATATTTCTCCAAGCTATGTCTTTACCTCAGATGCACAGGAGAGTTTGAGTCCTCAAATGGACAATACACTTTACAAAATGTGTCACATATAGGAAACTGAGAAAGTTGAGCATAAGCAATGCAAAGAGTTAGAAAATACCTACAAGGAGAGGAGGTTAGCAAGAATGACACTTTCCTTCTGGCTGCAATACAGAATAAGGACGTGGATGCAATAAAACATAGATAATGTTCTTCCCAGTCCAATAAAAAAATGCACATCAAATTTAAAAATCAGCACCCAGAGTACAAATTAACAGTATCACAGAGAGAGAAAATGGAGTAAATGTCAATCCCATACTATGATGTCAACTGGAAGGATATGGAGGGCATCCATCTGCACAGTTGTAAAATACAAAATTAAATGGGCTATAAATCTCTTGCCTTTATTTTTCCAGCATCATATGACTCTGATTCTCTAAAGGAGGTGGATAAATAGATGTGGGTAGAGAAAGTCTTTACATTTGTTAAACTTGGTAGCAGTCCTAATGCTAGTGGAGTCCTTAGCAGCCCTGAAAGGAAAATACAAAAAGGAATCAAGGTCATCGCCAATGACAAGCTGCAGATCCATCAGGGCTATCGGTAATAAGGTTGATGCTTACCAGCCCATGAGACAGAACCATCAACACAGCAAGCAATGCAGCCTCTTTTTTGTTGAACAGTACTGAGAAGGGGGGCAGCTACAATACCTTACATGTCTTCTGTAAATCCAGACCTGCCTGGTAACACCAAAGGAAATAGTGACAAAAATCTAATAGCTCCCTTCCCAAAAATACAGAGCCTAAAACATAGCCTTGAGCACACAAGTCATGTTAGTCACAGAAAAGATGCATCACTGGACCATGATCCAAGTATGATGAAAGTTGCAAAGCAGTTAAATGTTTCTGTATTTGGTATAATGATATACACCTACAAGATTTAGACAAAATTTAACAAAAAATGGAGTTTCTCTTAAGAAACTAGGGAAAGTCCAGCAACCACGATTACAGGAATAGCAGTGCCAACAAAGCCATTCAGTATGTAAATGAACCCATCAAGCCTGTATGAAAACTAAAGTAATACAATGTAAGACATCGACTGCAGGAAGGCATCCTCACAAGCCGCTTCGCTTCCTGTCTGAAGGAACTCCGTTGAGAAAGCAAGAGCACTGAGACCAGTTCAGCAGAACTGTACTCAAGAAAAAACCAAAGAATCTGCCATTGTCAGTGAAAGTCAAAGGCTGCATAAGTTCACATACACCCTGATAGTTCAACAAATTTGTGAGAATGTTCTTGACAAACTTGTAATTTCTTCACCACTGAGATTTCACCCATGACTTTGAAGCCTTTATTATTAGTATTAGTAATAAAGTGCAAGAAAAATATGCTTCTTAAGAAAAACATCTAAAGATTATAAATTATCAGTATCCCCTGAGTCTGTGAGGGACACCTTTGAAATGCCAAGTAGAAACACAGCATAGTAGACATGTGATTGCACGTGTCATAGAAACATTCAGGATCACCGCTCTCCATAACTGTCTGACTGAAGCACACAGAGAAGACAGAGCCAGACTCTACTTCGAGGTACACACCAACAGGACAAGAGCCAATGGACACAAGTTGGAACACTTTCCTTCAGATGGAGTTGAAGGCTCAGAACAGCTCATTGCTAAAACAGCTTCTCCTGATTTTCAGCGCTGCAAGTGACAGCAAAATAAAATCAGGCAGATCCTTTCACAACAAAGTACTTAACTTAAGGCTCAGAACTTAGAGAAATTTCAGTCTGATGATACAAAGACAAGGTCAATGGTGGCACCTTAGCAAAGTGGTTGAATCAGTGAAATAACCTACATTTTTTTTAATGCAAGGAATAGTTAGTTACTTAAGCAAAAACAAAATACTTGAAAAATGTCTCTATTAATGCAAACACACATCATGGAAAACACACACAATGAGGTGAAATAGCAGCTGAGAACACGCACTGTCATCCCTATAGCACTGAGAACCACCTGTCACACAGAGAAAAGACAATTCAATTCTCACAACACAACGCAAGCACAGACCACCCTTACGGCTGTACCCGGTGGTTGAAGTGGAACTGTTGAGCTGCTAGTATGGAAACTGTGACTATAGTTACAGCTAATGCCTTCCCAGTGCTGCGGGTGGGCATGCCGGCAGTGTCAATGCCGCACAAGCCCATTTGACCACTCCCCTTATGTCCTCATCTAAGAAGAAATGCCAAATATGGTATCCAAACAGTAGAACGTTGTAGAAACATCCGTAACTATACTTTCAGCTTCTCTGAATGAAGCCTTTTGTGCACAGTTAGGTAATTTCATTTGAAAGAGGCACTGGAGGTGATATTAGGATGTTCTTTACTCCTCCCTTTGTCTCTATTCCTGTGTATGTGTAAAAATACGTGTATTCTAAGCTGAAGTGCTGTGACTTGAGGATGTTTTTGGAAAGCCTTGCTAAAATGTTTGTCTCATTTTACCCTATCTAATGTGAGTCTTCATTTGGGAAAACAGGTTAAACATTGACAAAACAAGAGAAAAGAATTTCTTAACAGTAAGAAGATTGTAAATACACATACACAGTGTCAAACATATTCACATTGCTCTCCTATTATGAGTCATACCAAAGCACTCTCCTCAAAGCACGTTTTCTTAAAATGAACTTTAGCTTTGGCTCTGTGAGCTGTCTGAAGAACAGACTTAGTGATTTCTAGCGGCATGAACCATGTTAGGTTACAGGTCATTAAACCAAATTGCTTTTGATTTTTGAAATGTGCAGGCTGTCTTTGCTGAAAGACCTCTTGGCATGAGAGTGCATATTTAAGGTTTATTAAATATGCTAGTTATACAAAGGGAGAATGATGTAATTGTTATATTCGTACATGAAGGCACAGAGGTGAATATGAATTTAATTCTCCAGAGTGATCAGTTAGGATTTTACATGTAAAAATTTGACCCAAAACTTTAATATCAATTTATTTTCCATTTCAGAATAGAAAGCTTTACTAATCTATCATCAAATATCCAAATATTTTACAAATAGCACCCTTAAAAACAATTTGAACTTTTCTTGTGAATCTTTTAGGATGGGTTAGTCAAACTGTTTTAAAATTCATTTTGCTTTCCACTGTCAAGTGTTCTTCTCAAATGACAATATGTAACACATGCAATTTCATCCTGTAGTAATCTCTGGTAGATCTGATGATATATTGCCTGTCAACAATAAACTTTCTGTCAAGCTGTTTTGGCGAGCATCATTTTCATGAAGCCATCAAGAAGGGAGTCTTGGTGCTTCAGGTCCAGTCATGAGACAGCCCTGTCGGAAAGGCAGCTTTGGGCTATGCGATCTGGTGGGACAGGGACCAAGGCCACAATGCTGCTAAAGGAGCTCCACGAAGCAGAAGAAGAGGAAGGTCATTGCAGCAGCTTTTCTCCGGTTAGCAATAACTGCATTCTCATTTAAAATTCCAGCCAATCGATTTTCATGCTACCAAGGACCCAGTGCCTGAAATACAAGCTTCAAAGCTATGAGTATGTAGATCTTAGTAGCAGAACTAATAACAAACTAGATGCCTCTTCGTCACAGATCAGCTCCTTATGCTAAGAGCAATGGGCTGTTTCTTCATTCGTGCCCAGTAGGAAAGGAAGGTTGCTGCATTTTAAATAACTTTATCAAATGATGTTGATCAACACGTGGCTATGTCCCTTTGGAAACTGTTTCAGCTTGTGCATATTTGCCCTTGTGTCCGAATGTCATCAAGGATGTTCTCCAGGAATTAGTCTGTCTGACTATTGCTCCTTCACATTCTCCTCCTAAATTCACTTCTGGTGAGTGCCTTGGAGAAATCAGGCAACTACTAAAGGTTAGGTTGTGCAGCAGTGAAAAGAAACAGATGTTATTTATTAAAACATACTTCCAGATGGCTCAAGATCACCTCATTGTGCAAAGAGCCAGCTTAAACAACTGCTTGCTTTTATTGTCATTACCCTCCAGTTTCCTTCTGCCATTACCTAGTGTGTGTTATATTTCCTTGTTTCAGCTTGTGTCCAAGCATTATATATGTTATTTGTGACATGAACTTTGCTTATAGGGTTTCTAGAAGCTTTTGGAACAAAAATGGTGAACCAAAAATGGTAACAATGGATCACCAAATCAGAATAAAACTGTCCCTATGACCAGAAACCAATCTGACAATATAAACCTATTAGTTTTGAAATTGCTTAGGAATGAAGTAGTTATGCTTTTAACAAAAATATGTAATTTCTCATAAATATCTAACCCTAAAAAGCAGGAAAATGTCAAATTAATGCATTAGTCACAGCCTGTTTTTTGCACAGGATGTTTCCACACAGCAACAGCTTCTGAGTCTCCAGAAGGAACTTTCTTCTGCCTCCAACTGATAATGAAACATACTACACACAATACATTAATCTCCCTCACAGAACAGCACAAAACCTTACCTACAACCTCAGCAAAATAACATGCACTCAGCCCTGAGATGTTTGCCAAGATTAGTTGTGCAGTGTATCACACCTGTTACAGTATAAGACCCCAGCAGATGTTTTGCATTGTACTGTGAAGAAGACCTGCATGTAGATAGTGTCCATGGAAGATATAAAGCCTCAGCACCTTGTCAAGTGCAGATCTAAAAGGAAACTGAGTGTAGCAAGCTCCCTGACTCAGTTTCTTGCATCCCTAATTTCCCCATCAGATTTAAAACACCCGTAACTCAGTCAGGTTCACACCATCCTAAGAAAAGCCTGAACTCGGGCATCCCACGTACCTCAGTGACTCTTGTTGCATGCAATGTTGGGACCTCCTTAGAAGGCCCAACTTCTTCAACACTGACTGCATGAGATGACTGACTTAAGGACTGATCAGGTAGACAGTGCTAGACTTGCTTGCCCCAACCGCCTCTGGTAAGGGCAATCATTTTCCGCAGCACATTCAAAAACCTTCTTAATGCCTAGGCCTGCATACGATCAGGGATGCAATATGAATTCAGGACTGAGTGTACCAGGCTTCATGCTTAAAATGGTGTATTGATCCACCTGATCCTATCCATTGTTCTTTTACAGCTATAAGATGTTTCTGCTCTTCAGAGTAGTGCCACTATAGTCTGCCTTGGCACATTTGGATACTATTAACTATGTTCACTGAAAACCAATTTAGGTATTCCTATGCCCTGGTGAGATATACACTTTAAAAGTACCCAACAATAAATAGTTGCAACCCTGTTAATATTTTAACAGGGTGAAAATTATCTCTGAAGATATTTTTCAGTGTCGAAATTTTTAACCTATTATTCAAGAAAATGATACAGAGCACATTTATTGTTTATTTTCCTACCACTGCTTTAAGTGGTGGAAGAAAAGCTTATAATTCAGGCGAGCTACTTCTCTGAAACTGTCAGACAGCAAGCAATTATAGATGGCTCAGACAGATGGTATTCTGCCCCTACTATGCAAGATCCCAATTATCTCACATACAAACTGCCATGAGGAACAAATTAAGAACTGGGAAGAATAAGATCTTTCTTTAACAGGCGCATTTGTGTAAGTAAGTCGTTCTGGCTTACACCTGAGTAATGGTGGCCTGGTTGCTCTAAAACAAGGATAAGCCAGCTCACTAGTGGCTTTGAGCACTTAGTCACTAAAACATGACCGCATCTACATATGATGCCAAAAATATGTGAAAATGTTATTAGTACCCCCAGTGGGAGCAGAATGTTAACTTATCCCCACATAGCTGGATAGTCTAGAGATATGAAGTGTGGAAAAAGGTTAGTGTATTGTGCAGGTAATGCATGGCCAATTCAGCATATTCATCATTCAGGTCATTGTGAACAGAAATGAAAGAGACTATCAGTAGCACTTCCCATCTTTAGCTCTGGAGGATACTACTTCATATAAAGAGTTTCCATTTCTTATTTTCAGCCATTAATTGCAGTCATGCCTGAGGGCTCAAAAGGAAGCATCAATGAACATGAAAGGGCTCCAGCAGACCTTGTCAGACAAGAGACCAAAAGGGGACTCACCAGACACATGTTGGAGATGCTCAGAATTCCTTCATTTTCTTCCTCTGTGTCCCACTTTGACCTCTTGGAAAATACACTTGATATGAAGTAGTGCCCTCCTTTTTGATATATGGGCTTTGTAATTCTACAGACCATTTTGTATGTAAGTATTTGAGCTAGTTGAATCACTCCCAGCCTACACTGTACATTTTCAAAGGGACTATAACCACAGAGAAAGAAAATTACAACTTTTAGCTTTATTGGAAGTGCTGTATCTGGCTTTAGTTAGCTAGCTAAGTGAATAAATGAATGAGCGTACAAACAACTGGAAGTGACACTTCAGTTATTTTTGTTAGCTTGGAAGCTTTTAATCTTGTAATTAAAGGGTTTGAGATTTGAAATTCTATTACAGTATTTCTGACAATGAAATATTTCCACAATAGCTCTGGGACTGGAACTCAGACAGGTAAGAACCATCTTTATAATTTTCTCTCCAGCCAAATAGATTCAAGCTGGGACCAGTGTGCCCTCAAGCACTCATCACAAGTAATTACCCTGCAGAGGGAACACAGTCGCAGAAATGTTACGGCATTACTATTATTACTTTTTTGGATTAAGTAATAAATATTTAAGAGAGTGTGCTGGTTTTGGCTCGTATAGAGTTAGTTTTCTTCATAGTAGCTAGTATGGGGCTGTGTTTTGGATTTGTGCTGGAAACAGTGTTGATAATATAGAGATTTTTTAGTTGCTGCTGAGCAGTGCTTACACAGAGTCAAGGCCTTTTCTGCTTCTCAGCCCACCCCACCAGTGAGTAGGCTGGGGGTGCACAAGAAGTTGGGAGGGGACACAGCTGGGACAGCTGACCCCAACTGACCAAAGGGATATCCCATAGCATATGACGTCATGCTCAGCATATAAAGCTGGGGGAAGAAGAAGGAAGCCAGGGAGGATGTTCAGAATGATGACGTTTGTCTTCCCAAGTAACCGTTATGCGTGATGGGGCCCTGCTTTCCTGGAGATGGCTGAACATCTGCCTGCCGATGGGAAGTAGTGAATGAATTCCTTGTTTTGCTTTGCTTGTGCGTGCAGCTGTTGCTTTACCTATAAAACTGTCTTTATCTCAACTCACGAGTTTCCTCTATCTCAACCCACTTGTTTTACATTTTTTTCTATTCTCTTCCCCATCCCACTGGGGGAGAGTGAGTGAGCGGCTGTGTGGGGCTTAGTTGCCAGCTGGGGTTAAACCACAACAGAGAGTAAAGCTAGCCCACATGAAATGACAAATGAACACACACCAAAACCCCACCTACTCGACTGTGCACCTTAAGACCTCTTCTACCTGAAATAAACAGAGAAAATAATTCCCTTCCCCACCACTGTGCGCTCTTATTTTCCTAAGCTAAGTAAACTCTCCTTCAAAGCGAAACTCTGTTGTGATATTAGTTACTTTTATAAATATTTCTGGTCTATTTCTTTTGGAAAAAAAAGAGTGAGATCAAAACAACATCAGACCGCACAACACAGAGTGGTTTCCATTGTAGAGCTAAGGATGCTTCTCAATCTTTTTCAGTTTGCAGATCTCCAGGCCTATCTGAGAGAAGTGCGGGCCTTCGAACAACAGAGTTAACCCTCCTGAACATAGGATCACATTTTTTAGATGCTTTTGCACAGAATTTGAAGGTAATTCAGTCTCCCAAAGACTTACAGACTCTGGAGTGAAAATCAACAAATCTGCTCTTTTTCCATTACTATGTCATGCTTAGTCACTCACTCACTGCCCACTCAGCTGGTAATACTCTCTCATACTAAATTTTGTGCCAGAAAATTTGTAAAAATAGATTATGAAGAAAAAAATAATGAACTGTGAGGCATTTACAAAGATCTCATTTTATATCTAAGAAATTCATTTCCAATGACCCCATTATTTGATCTTTCACTACACTTTTCCTTAATAGAGGGAAGCAAGATGAAGTTTAAATGGACAGGTATGGTACAGATCTTGGGAAATATTTAGACTTCTTAGGAGTTATTTCTTGTCATCCTAATATTTCTCTGTTTTTGATAACCTATCAAAGTTCTGCAAATAAAAAATGGTGATTTTGAGAGTTAGCCGGATATTATAGTATATTCTCAGTCCTAGCTTTACGTGCATTTCAAAACAAATTTTGTTTTGCATGTGATAATAATAAAAAAGATTTTCGAATCCCCAAACATTTTTCATAGGTTAATTTGATTGATTTAGATCAAAAGCCTGTTTCAAAAATACTGACAAAATCATTGGTCATCTGTGAAAATAATCCATGGGAGGCATAAATTCCACAGATTTTAAAGAACGTCTTATTTATTTGTCTATTCATTGTGCAGCAAGGGCAATCTACATATTTGGTGTACCTGGACTCCTTCAGGTCATAGACACAGGAATGAGGAAACCTGTGGTGTATTGCCAGTATTTCTAAAATGCCAACACCTTAGGCAATCCCCTGAATGCAGTTTAGCCCCGTCTGAACTATGACAAATTTACCCCTTCATGAATCAGAGGTGCATGTGCTATTCTTCCAAACATCTGCTTTTAATTTTGCAACTTCTGCTTCTTCAAAAGCACCTGTCATATAACCTGCTCCAGTTCTGTACCACAGTTATTCCCTCTTTCTTTCATGCAACCAAAGAAAACTTTTTACAGCATAAAAAATCTTCTACTATTATAGGAAAAAACCCTATGAATAAGACACTGAAGAAGAATCTTCTTGTCTATTTACTACCATTACTGCTTTGTTCTAGAAGATTCTGGGGAAGTTCTTATTTCAAATATATATTTCTATAAGGAATTGGAACACAGCTTTCACATAGACTGATATCTCTAACTAGAACATTATGAGGAAATTCAGGAACAGTAAATCTAGGAATGCAATTATATAACTTATTTCTAACAGAATGTAAAGTGTGGCATAGTAAAGGTGCTGATAAGGATATGCAGTATAACTGTAAAGTTCTGGAAAGCCAGAAATTTGCTTGACTTTGACTCCACCCTAAAAAGGCAAATGCACATCTCTTCTGAGAGATCCAGCTGAAGCCCACAGAGAAAACTTGAGTGCTTAGAGGCAGACCCTACAGCTCATTTTTATAAAAAAGGATGCTTTAGAGACTCTTGCCCTCAGAAGTATTCATTCAAAGACACATTAAACAGATGACTTGGTTACTCCTTGAAAAATACAACCTTACAAGATCAGACTAAAAGAGCTTCAGTAAAAGAAAATCCCATCTCTCTAATCTGCTAGACGTGGGCTAGATTCTGGGGGATGAGGTTAATAAATCAGGATGTAATGGTAACTGCTAGGTCATTTCCAAGCATAGAAGAACTCTGGGACATTGATCAGATTCTTTTTTCTCAGGGAAAAATTCCTATCTCCTCATAAAAGAAAAGTTAACAAAATGCCAGACGTCACTTAAAATATTTTCCAGTTTCAGGCTTCTAACCTAGACACAAGGCTCTGGGATCAGCCTGTTCGTCCCCGTAGTGTTATCTGCCTGTGTAAGGTCAGCAGGTGCTCAACGCAGCGTACTTTCTCCCAGAGCACCTGTCATGGCCAGCGCTGCCTCCCCGAGCTGTCCTACAAGGTCACCCCTCTCTCTTCCTAATCCTGTCTCAGGGCTCTCTGCAGCAATATGCAGCCAAAAATAAAGGCAGCTAAATAAAAACAGGTACTTGTTTTTATCATAAAGAAACTAAAAGTAAAATTTGACAAGTAGATACCAGATTTTACATAAAATTTTCTACTTCTTTTTGCATTTCTTTTTTTTTTTTTTCCTTTTTAGTCTAGCCTTCTTATTGGCAAGGACTAAGTTTTGTCATGAGGGACCTTCCAGGTCCTGAGCAGGCTCAAGTCAGCTGGGTGCTATGGTAATCACAGAATCATAGAATCATTTAGATTGGAAAAGGTCTTTAAGATCATCGAGTCCAACCATAACATAAATATTATACAATAGTTTGTATCTCGTTCTGCCCTGCAACTGCAATCCATATTTACTTAGTTCTCCCCCTCCAATATCGTATGATCTATAGAACTAAATAAAGCTTGAGGTTTTTTCTATGTTCTTAATAACATACCATGTAAACCTAAAGCTAGTGTGTACTGGGAATTGTTTAGTGTGAATCTGAGCAACTGTGGAAAAAATGTAACATTTTCAGGTGAGTTCTATGGAAACTTTCTTCAAAACTTAAGACAAAAAACACCAGAAATAACATTAAAAATACATCAAGGAACTGAAGTCCAGTCATTTTTTTTCCCAAACAATCAACACAACTGCTGAGGTCCAGTGCATGTGCTAAAAATGAAGTTTTTTCTTATAAACAATTGTTGTATCTATTTAATTAAAAATAGTTTGAAAACTAATTTATGTAACTTGATGGAAACTTCTTGGTGGGTACTCTTGCAGTGGTTCAGATACAGTTTATAATTTTTACTTGTAAGTTTACAAATTCAACCAAACCAACATAACCTAACCTAATTTGACTTTGGACTCCACAGAGGAATTGTACCAAGCCACTCAAAATACTCACTTGTTTCAGACATAAAAGGGTAGAGCTTTGTCCATAGATATGACCTAAGGTGCCCAGAATTTTAGTCAGTACTTTGACCCACAGCCTCCTAAGAATTAATTTTTATGAGCTCCATATGCCAGAAGAATTTGCTGTAAGATCTCTGTTCAATAGAGGGGCCAGAGGGAAGGGTACCCCATTGGTTTGGATCTACTGCTTACGGCTTATTTTTTTACCTCCTCCTGTACAGAGACTCACAACAGTAAGTCTGACCCAGAGTTCAGCATAGTTCTCATCTGTACAATTCAGATCCAAACCTTTATTCAGTTCTTAAGGCATTTTTTCATATAACTTTAAATATTTAGATGATATTGAAGACTTAATAATGAGACTAATAGAAGTTAATAAGAGATAAGCGAAGAGATTACAATTCAACCAGAGAAGAAAGCTCTTAGCTCTGATTGACAAAAGCTGGATGCAGCCTTATTATTGGTGGCATTAACTCATCAAAGCAGAAGAGAGCCTGAAATTTCTATTGACCAGCTACTAAATCCAGGAATATTAATATATGCAGAAATAAAAAGAACATGAGCTGAAATTAAAATTATTTCTGACATTCACAAAAAGTCTAGTCATAATACCTTGTCAGGAAAGGAAGAGTTTGCATTCTGTGGAGTATCGATGCAAAAAGTTTGCCCTTACAGAGGATCTCATTTAAATTATTATTTTTATTATTA